>NW_026586589.1:2494628-2513006 GCF_907164565.1 Psammomys obesus
TCTCTCTCTCTCTCTCTCTCTCTCTCTCTCTCTCTCTCTCTCTCTCTCTCATGGATAGGCTTTGATTCAGCCAGTCTTCTTTTTAACTAGGATATCTTCTTGCTAGGACTTGGCTTTCTATTTATATAATTTGTCTAATATCATAATTTTTCTCCCAAAGTAACCAGTGGAATGGCTTAAGAGTTAAGATTCTCAGCCAGCTATTGATTTTCACATTGGGAAAAAACCTAAAGTGAAGGGGAGGTACCATGTTCTAATGGGGAATAAAGAGACTTCAGAGGGCTAAAGGTGACACTTCGTTGTTATCTCTCCATCATTAATAAAACATGGCCATACTATATGTCCCAGTGACCAATCTATCAACAAGCATTATTCGAGGTAGAGCATGCACTCTAGAGTTCTCTAGAAGTGGTAAGCATATTGTATATATAAGATCACTGACAGGTTTCTTAGCTTTGCAGGTGTATGAGAGGCAGAGGTGAGTCTGGGGTTGTCTACATGGGGAAAGTGGCCAATTTAATGGAACTGAATAACTTTGATGGACATGAAATTTTCTGATTCTTTGCCACTGATTTGTAAGTCAGATATGTTCTTCCAATTTTGCTCTTTCTAAAGCCTGGCTTAACCTACGTCACCATCGACTGCAAGCTTGTGAAAAAAAAAAAAAAAGAATTTCACTTCCTTCTCAGCAGCTATTTCTGAAATGTGTGATTCTCTGGGAGGGAGGAAAGGAGTGGCTTTCTGTTTCTAGGGTGATAGCAAGTATAAAGTGAGTCTTCCGTGTAGTTTTAACCTCTTCCTGGTATCTTTTCTCACCCCTCATGTCTAAAAAAACTGTCAGACACAACCAACAGGTGTCACATGATCCTCAGTGCATCCCTCGCAAAGCAAATTTCAGACTCTGTGGCAGTGCACAGCTTGGGGCTGCTGATCCATACTTATATATGCAGTATATGGACATGTTTTTGCTGGTGAATAAGAATAATTCACAGATGGGAAAAGGGTGTATATGGGTTAAAGAAGAGTAGAGGAGAAGTAGGAGCGAGGGGAGAGAGAAGAAGTGAGGAAGGTAAGACAGGGAGGGGAAAGAAAAAAATTTAAGCATGGGTCTGCTTCTTTCTAGTAACTCAAAGTGTTTTCCCATGACTAGAAGGACAATGTAGGACTCATTCCTTCTGTGGAATTCTTCTGACTCTAGCCCTGTGGGTCAAGATGGAGACATTAGTCCATTTAGTCCACTATTAACCTGCTACCCAGAGCAACTTGAAAGGAGGCAGGACAAAAACCCTAGAACAATAAGTATATCGATCCCGCTTAGGATGCCTGTGACGGTCCTTTCTGAGTCCCTCTATTACCTACAGTTCTTGGTCCAGAGGCTTTCAGAGACCAGATACCTGCTATATGCCCCTGAGTGGCTTGAACTTGCCAAGCCCATCCCCCTGTCCTCCATGGTCATACACACTGTGATTATTTGTTTTTTTCTGCTCCCTATGCCTTTAAGTCTTGAGTTGAGTCTATCACAGACCTTTCAAGGGTACAACCTCAGAAGTTTCCATAAATGCAAATTCCCTCAGATTCTCTCTCTCAGGGGTTCACCACCATTCATGGTAAAGCTGTCTTGTCATTCTCCAGTCTGTCTTCTTGCTAGGAGGTTCCTTTTGTAACAGAACTAGAAAGCAGCCAGATAGTGTACTTGGAGTACAAAGAGTAAAATAAAGGACTTAAGTGAAGAAATTTACATTTGGATGACTTAAGAAAAATAGAGGAAGAGAAATAAGAAGAAAAAAAATCAATAAAACCTGACAAATGTTTTGTGATCTTTCCTTGGACTTATTTTTATACTGGAGAGGAGGTCCTTTAGAGATAAAAGTCAAAAACAGTATTGTCAATGGAAGGTTTAAATACGATTATTCTGTGGTTTCCAAAAGATTCAAGTTAAAGTTTAGAATTATTTTTGAATTACTATTGGCTGTTCTTCTTTGATTGTGGAACATTATAATAATATGCTACTATGATAATAAGCATACATAATCTGGCCATTGTGAAAATCGGACCCTGAGCCCTTCCCTTACATGAGTTTATCTTACCCTTTATCTTCTTGCTTTAGAGTCCTTAGACAGTCTCCTCCAAAGAAATAGGCAAGTCAGAGGTTGTGAGGTTGCCTAGGTTGTTCCTTACCTAATAATGTTGAACACTGGATAATCTCAATGCAAATTAAAATGGAAAACCCAAGCCTTTGTGCCTTAACCAGAACAGCTTGGTGGTTGAAGCTGTCATTGGCCACTCCCATATAAAAACTTCTACAAATTAGTGTTTTTTGGGTGTAATATTCCATGCATATGCATATCTCATGTAGTTCAGTGTCAAGCTGATTTGAGATTCACTTACTGGAGCCTGAGCATGGAGCCTGTTGTTGTTTCCTTTCTGTTGTGATTTTAAAAAAAAAGTCTAACCAAAGCAACCAAAACCTTTTCTTTTCGTGGGAAAAGAAAAGGTTTATATTAGTCTATAGATTGCAGTCTATCATTGAGGGCAGTCAGAGCAGGAACTCAAGCAGATTCTTGAAGGCATGCTTTTTCTTAACACAGAAATGAAAATCAAAACAAGCAAATAAAAACAATAAGATAAAATATGCCAAAATGAAACCAAAAGCCCACCAAAAAAAAAAAAAAATCCATGGAGTTTTGCATGTGTTGTGTCCAAGACTTCTGGGGACTATTCAGACTTTGTTCCATATACCTACATAAAAAATTAGAATATCTAATTCCAACAGGAACACTCACCTCACACTGTACCAAACTCATCCCAAAACTATGACAGTTGTGCTAATAGCAATGCTGCAAATAACATTCACACATTGACCTAAGTTCCTCATTTTCTGCTCAAACTGCTGAGTGTTCAGATTGTCATTATTCCCCTTATAATGATCATAATTGCATAGGTCTGTTGATGCTTCTGTTCTGTTGTTATTTTGTTTTTATAAATGGAAAGTGAAGTTCAAAGGGGTTAGATGAGTTGGTCAAAGTACTGGTATAAGTTTACAAATAAATCCAGACTGTTATTCAGGAGCCCAAGATGGTCATTTTCACCAGCCCTGAAAGACCAGTAAAGAAAGCCAATCACTGAGCGGGGGACAGGGGCTCAGGTTCAGACACCACTTTTCCTCTTAATTTTGCTCTACTCTGGCTTTCGTTCAACATATGTTTCTCCAGACAAAACATTCTGACATATTTCTTTGCCTACAAGATTCTTGTCCCTGTCAAACTTTGACCCCCAAGTTATTTCAAATGTGACTACCAAGTATGATGGCCTAGCAATGTTTCCCCACATTCCAGTTCCCTCAGGGCAGTCCATTGTGTGTGCACGCACACACACACATGCATGCACACACCGGTGCTGCCTGCAGAAGTCTTCCTTTGTGTGTTTATCACATAAGCTGTTGGTGATCATTTTGCTGTCCCAAAGAAGGAAGTGGCCCCTGAGGGGAAGAGGCTTCTGCTCCAGGCCTCTCTCACTAGAATTTCCTTGCTCTGCATCATATGCCATTGGACATCCATCGGGTATTTCAAATTCAAAGTAGAAATCACCCCCTATCTGGTAACCACTTCCCAATCTTATAACTCCAGCTCATTGAAGGGCACTGATTTTTATCCTCTTCATCAAGCACATAGGATTTTTATCAGTATGAGCTCTTCTAAGCCAGCATCTTCACATTTTGATGGTTATATATTTTTGTTGTCCTTGTCTCTTTCCAGGGTAGACCTCTAGTGTGTGGCTCTCCTCTCTGGCTTCTCTCACTCTGATTTCTTCATCCCATCCCTCTACAGTGCAGAATAATGTTTCAAATTTCAATTCATGCTTCCTACCATGTTGTCAAAAGCATCAATGGCTCATGGGGTCGGGGTCGGGGGAGAAATGCTGAAGTTCAACTCCTCTGGAAAACTGTTTCATGTAGTTCTGCACCTGCTCACTGTGATTTTTCAGGGGCCCTAGTATCACCCTGACTCCTATAGTATTATTTCTGAAATGCCTTGTTCAATGCTTGTATTTCTCATGTGACCAGATACTACCTATAGAAAGGTCGAATTCTGAAGTCACCTTTTCCTGTAAACCTTTCCTAGCCTCCAATCTAGACATAATCTCATCACAATCTGGATGTCTACTGTGAAGGTCCACCCTACTCTCTGATTCACCTTTATCATGTGTATTCATACCGTCTCCTCCCTGCATTAGTAGCTATGTACCCTGATTCTCCTTATCTCAAACATGCCTTGCAGATACTGGGAATTAAAAGAAAAAAGAAAAATAGAAAAGAAAAGAAAACTAAAAAAACTCAGTGGATTATCCCAGTAAAATTAAAACAGCCGAGGGCCAGCACTGTCTCTTAATGAGTAGATAACCATTCAGAACATATATTATAAGTAAAAGCATCCAGCATCAATGGTGTGCCAAGTCCTAATAGAGAGGAGAAGTCTGAAAGGCACTGTTTAAATTATCCATGGTCTGTGCTGTCAGAGACCACAATATTTAGAAAGAAAAACTAAATACAGACAGAAGCGTGAGACAAGCAGAAAACCTAAGCTCCACTGGACCAACTAAAAGCAACAGTGTACATTATTGGGTTATTATATATATATATATATATACACACACACACACATATATATGTATATACACGAATACACATACGTATGCATGCTTCATGTCAGACAACTGAAACACAAAGAGTATTAGAAAATTACCCCAAATCGGATGACCATATGTGATTATGTAATAGTACCGTGTCTTTAACTTGGACGACCTGATGCTGAAGTTGATACTATTAAATAATACTGTCTAACCTGGCTGAAGTTGGGGTGCTAAACTATGTAGCATAATGTTGAAAGGGTCCACTGAGGTGTGAAAAACAAATGAAATGAGTCATCCTGTACCCACCCTGTGCTAAATGCCTTCTTACATGTACTCAGAGAAGGAAACCTCCCCACCCACTTTTTTTCTATTTGTACTCATACCCAAACTGGAAGCTTGGAAGCCTGTTTCCATTTATTCACACTTAGTCACCTGTAGAGCTGTGTCTTAATCATCCTTCATGTTGCCCCTTATCTCCTATCCTGTGATTGTGAAGAAAGTTCCCGCGTTTATTGTCTTGACTCTTATTCTATCTTCAGTGGCCACTGTCCCTTTCCCTTCCTCGTGACACTTTCTCTTTATACTTCTCGTGGGCTCATTCATCTAGAATGATCTGCCCACATGGCTTCTGGAGTTTGCCTTGTGACCTTAAGGATGGAGACAAAGTTCCTTTTCAGTATCACAACATCTGTACTTTACTAGCCACGCACTTAGGCCACAGAACAGTCCCATAGACCTGAAAATACCCATCCCCAAGCCTGGCTTCTCTTTCTTACAATTCAAGCATGGCAGATTCCAGTCTACCTTATCTGTCACTCTCCTTACCTCCAGCTGTGTGCTCCCACATCTCCCTGTGTTGTCATAGCAGACTCTTGCTCTGGAAGAAAATATAACACAATGGGTGTCATATTTTATATAACATATGGGCTCTTGAAGCAAGACTGCTCAGTTCTAAGATCTGGCATGCCACTTACCAACTATGTAAATCTGGAAGAGTTACTTCTTTGAACCTCACTTTCCTTGTCTGTATAATAATTATAATAATGTCTTATAGGGCTAATATGAGGATCAAATTATGTGGTCCACCTGATTTACTTAGAATACTATCTGATACATAGCAATACCCTACTGTTTAAACAGTAGATTATTTTTTTACTTTTACTTTTTATTTTTGAATATTATTTGAGAATTTCACGCAATTTATTTTCATCACATTCACCCTTCCCTCTACTGCTCACACATTCAACATCCTTTCCCAACTTTATACCCCCTTTAAGAACAGACACATCGAGTGTTTGTGATGATGTTCATATAGCCTTGGATCTGTGGTCTTCCACTGCAGCACGTTAGCCTATCAGGGACTACACCCTTGAAGAAAAATGATTTTGCTTCCAGCATCTATCAGCTGCTGATAGCTTCTTAGCTAGGCTTTGGACATTGTGCCCACCTCCTCTCTCTATGCTGGGATTATATCTGGCTTGAGCTTCCATGGGTCTTGTGCGTGATGTGTCAACTGCTATGTATTCATAGATGCAGCTGCCCGATTGTGTCCACTGTTTCTGTCCAGACACCTCCCTCCTCTAGATCTTACATTCCCTCTGCCACCTCTTCTATGATGGTCTCATGCTAGTATCTGGCACAAGTGATTGCTTTATATTTTAAGTTCTAGCTATTACTATTGCCTCATCTATAATTTTCTTGCCTGGCTTTCATATTAGACCAGGTGGGCTGGATTAGAATCCCATTTGTCTATTTTTAGTACTTGGCATAGGCATGTATATTAGTAGACTCTTAGGAAAGTTTTTTAATTAATAATGAAATGGTGTTTGAAGAGATAATGAATGTGCTGTTGGATGGATGAGGGTCTAAGTGAGTGGATTAATAGATGAAATGGTGGGTTTGTGCCCTGGGTGAATAGAGAAAGGGATGAGTTGCTAAGTGGATAGATGGATGGATGGATGGATGGATGGATGGATGGATGGATGGATGGAAGGATGTTTATGGGCTAGATAGGTGGGCAGATGGCCAAATCTGTAGTTATATAGATAAGATAGCACTGTTAAAATGATAGAGAACAAAGAGAAACTCTACCTGAAGCAGTCGGTCTTGTCAGCTAGCTAAAAAGGTGAGTCTGCAGTATGTGATTTATTAAGTTTGGGATATTGTTTTTCTTTTTTTTCTTTCCTAAGCACAGCAGTCTTTGTGTTAAAGAGTTTTGGTTTCAGGCAATCTGTTATCTGCAGTATCACTGTCTCCTTGTAAATTCAGACCTTCAGTAAATCATCTTCAAGGGTTAGAGAATACACACATGTAAACTGTGCTGTGGTCACAGAGTAAATATCTGTGACTTTGCACCTCAGTTGAGAAAAAAATGCCCATTATTAGAAGTCCACAGATCACTACCATTATAGGAGTTTCTTTGACCAAAGCTCAAAACAGCAACAGTTTTGTTGACCTCTAAGATAACTCAGGAAAGTTTTTTGGAGCAGGAAGTCTACGTTTAAATGGGAAGAAAGGAACATGCTGTTCGGAGGTGGTAGCCCTGGAAGAGGTGAACCTTGAAAGTTGAGAACAAAAAATGCAGAGGATCAGAACACTGAACACAGCTGCTGCCTGAGGAAGCGGCTGCCAATAGGGAAGAGGCCCAGCTCAGGGCGGAAGCTTTCCAGTGTCTCCTCAGATGCACAAAATCTTTGACCAAGTGAGGTGTGCCCTCTTAGAACCTTGGGTTCCTTAATTAAATGTAGTAGTAACAATATCTACTTTTGTAAGGGAGATTCAAAGACCAGACTCAGGGAGCATCATCATGACTGGCCCACTTATGGTGCCCTGTCTTCTTGTGCCCTCAAGCAGTGTAGGATGCACGGTGGTTAAGGACATGACCTTTGGAGTGATGATGCCATCAAATCCTGATGCTGGTTGCATCACCCTCACCACATTTGCCTCCATTTCCTCTTCTATAGTGTGAAGATGACAATATATTTCTCTTCAGACAGTTGTAAGGAATATGCAAGTTAATCTGTGATAGAGGCATAGAACAGTGTTGGCACCTAGTAAGTGCTACCTATATAGTTTGTTTTATTATTATTGATAACTATTTTCACTGTTTCTAAAAGTACACATATTGTCTTGGTGATGAAAGAAAGAAGCAGCGAATTTGATATTTATAGACGAGGTGGGGTATAAACCCCATATCATATATCCTTAGCACATTCCAAATATATATTAGTATTGTTTAATATCATTTTAGATTAACATAGCTCCTGAAAATACCATATATTGTGTCATATCTTATTGGAATGTAATCCAAATAAAGTGATCTAATGTAAATGACCATGTAGCCATAGTTACTCTTAAGAGTAGGTAACCATTGCTCCCAATATTTAAGATGGAGAAATTGGAACAAGCGGGCTATTTAGTTACTTGCTCCAGACCATTCAGCTGTAAAGATTAGTACTGGCACGCTCCAGCTTCTTGAATTCCCATGACCCAAAAACGACTTGAAGTGTCACATATGACAACTTAGTACAAGAATCAGGAAACAGGCTGAGGGGTGGAGTATGCTTGTCCAAAACGTCACAGTAAATTGAAATTGCAACACTAGCCTCTTGCTTCTAATGTTGCTGGAAATATGTAGAGCAACTTATTTTTATTGCAGTAACAAAATGCCTGAGATAGGGTAACATAAAGAAAACAAACCTATTCCCCATAGTTATGGGTAAATCTGCTCAGCTTTCGAAAAGAGCGGTCCTGCTGAGGTATCACATGTTAGGAGGGCACCATCCAGTGAACAGACTGTGTGAGTGAGTGTGTGGGTGTGTGTGTGTGTGCGCGCGCACGCGCGTGCACGGGCACAGGTGTGTCTTCCTCTTCTTCTACAGCTCCATGAGTTCCAACATGCCCCACCACCATCACCACCTTGATATTCTTCTCTGGTTTCAGTCACCTCCAGGAAGTTTTCTGATAGCATCTGCATATGAATTAGGGGCTCAAGCTACACTGTCAGCTTCCAAGGAGACTTTCAAGCCATAGCAAGAGATATTTGTGTCCTGAGTTTTCTGCCTCTAAAGAATAGCATATCCTGTCACTAGTGCTGACCTGTATGGCTAGTGAATGGGGATTTGAAGACTCACCATGAGCTTATCCAATTTCCATTTCACACATCTTGGGTTTCCCATTTCATTTTCCAAGACCATTATTCACTTGTTCTAGAAGTCTGAAAATTGGGGGGAGGTCAACGCATCTTATTATGCTGTGGCTCATTTCCTACCAAGTTCAGCCTACCAAGCAGGAATGATTATTTGTGTTTTCTTACCACTCACTTTTCTTCTGGACTTTTAGTGTTATTGGTTTGAGCTTTGATAGCCTTGCTTTGGGGGCTTTTGCTACTTCCGACTTGAAAGGAGGAAGTCCTGAGCTCTGAATATGTGTTAACATCTCTGTGATAAGCAAATCTTCCTATGATAAGCAAATGGGATAATAATTGCAAATAATCAAATAATTCAAGAGGGAAAGGAGACTCTTCTTGCTTACTCTGGAGAATATTTGGAAACCTGAATTTCCTAGCAATTTTTCTTAGTCCTCAAATGCATCACTTATTGTCAATGTAGATAAACCTGTTGTGAAATAATAACATCCCTATTTATTTTCTCACATCATAAGATAAATTACAACAAAGGGAATATAATGGACATACCCAAATGTTTGTGATTGCTCAGAAGCCAGAGCTAGTGTGGACATTAGGAGAAGCCCGAAGGCAGCAATTTTTCAAGCTTCCTTTCAGAGGCTTGAATTCTTAGCAATGTGAAATGTTACATGATATAAAATAGAAACAAATGAAGATGCCCTGGCTTTGGTGAATAGTAGAGGACCAGATATTTCATGATATCGTCCCTATGATGGCTCTGAAGAACTCCTGGCATCCTGGAATGCAGTTAGGAACTCATTAGATGAGAACTTGCAGTCAGAGTTTATCCAAGTCGGGATCTGTTGACCCTGAGTGTTAGAACTCTTCCTTCTCAGGTCAGTGTTCATGTCATGATGATGTTAAATTTTGTCCTGGTCCTAACAAACAGCCTCCAAAATCTAAAGGTGTAAAGAATTACTATTCTTTATTCTGCCTGGGTCTTCACTTTGGGTGCGGAATAAAGAAAATGGCATGTTGCTGTTCTGTGATGCTCATGCTCTTAGCTGGGATAACTTGTTCTAGCTTGAGCTGGGAGGACTGGAAAGTACCTGGTCATTTCTTTCTCTTTGTGTAACCCCAGGGTTTCTCCATGTGATCTTTTCTTCAGCATGGCAGCTTTGGGGAAGTTGAATTTCTTATATGGAGACTCAGGCATCTAACAGAAAGATCCAGAAAGAAAGGGAATGACAAGCTTCTAGAAAGAAAGAAAGAAAGAAAGAAAGAAAGAGAAAAAGAAAGAGAGAAAAAGAAAGAAAGAGAAAAGATAAAGAAAAAGAAAGAAGAGAAAAAGAAAAGCCTAGCTTGAAATCAATACAATTTTACTAACATTTGTCACTCAGCATCATCCATGACTCATTCCTTGCGGTAGATACTACACAAGAGCCTGGGAAATGTGGATGGCTGGGAGCTATCCAGGATGCTGGCCAAAAGAGATGTTTCCCTGCTTTTGGTGTGACCGCTTAGAGAATAGATTTGGAAGTGATCTTTGCTGGGAAGATAAAAGGCCTACTATGTCTATATTGTTGCTTGGGTCCTGGGAACACTGGAGTGTGGAAGTTGGTAGTCTAGTCTAGGATTCCACGGAAAGCTTATCTAAGACCTTCATAATTACAGGGAAGTTTGTTTGAGCTGTCCATTAGGAAGAACTTTCAAACAGTACAAAGGGCCAGTGTGAAACTTGGCTTCCTCTGCATGAGGTGATGAGTCTGTCTGTCAAAGGTGAGGTCTCTCTCACTTCTTCTGCCACTGATAGTAGCTGATATTTAAGAAGAAGCATCTCCTTGAGCTCAGGCTTACTAAAATGATGTGCATTTCTAAGAATCATGATTTCATATAAACCTAATTCTTCTTTGTTTGTCTTTTCTTTTTTTCCCCCCCTTTTGGACATTTCCTTCATCTGACTGCCCATCAATATATAGAAGAAATGCTTATTCCTACTCCTATTACTTGTAAGTATCGAGCCGGTGTTAACTGCTTTGTGCCTCGTAAGGGAGCCTGTAGCATGCATTTCCTCCTGCACCAACCGATTGTCTGTTGGTTTCTCATATCCTCTTCTGTCTAGTCTTCTGTAGTCCAGAAGTTTTTATTTTGTATGGATGCTTTCCTGTTGGCACCTGCACTGTCATTGTTCATGTCTATTCTGTTTCTGTCACCCTGGTTTTCCATATACCTGTGAAGGTATGAGGGGCCAGTTCTCCTCTATGAGTGACAGTTTCTAACTAGCAGCACCCGAGTTCCAGCAAGAGAAGGTAAGACAGAATCACAGATCTCAGGGACTTCTGGGTCTCTTCGTGCCTCTCCAGGGAAGAAGTAGTCTTGGGGGCTCAGGGAGTAGAAAGGAGTGCATTGGCTCTTTCTACTGTACCAGGAAGACTACAAGGAGTCCTGACTTTATCCCAACCCAGCCTCGAGGATGACAGAAATATTCAAGGTCTTGGCTTTAAGCTGATATTCTCTGTTTGGCATTTAACATAAGTTATGTCACTCCACCAGCACAGTTTGTTCACAGTTAATGATGGCTGCTAGCTTGTCAACTTTTTACAGTTACTAAATAGAAATGATTTTGTTACTAGATCAGAGCCTTTCAAAACATGTGGGTAAAGGCAAGAAACTTTATATAACAGATCCTTGCTGAAGAACAGTTGGAAAACCACTCCAGTATTCCCAGCAGGATCCCTGGGTTTGGAAAACCAGGTTCAGAGAGAAATACGAGAAGTCGTCATATATTCAGCTTGCATATGAATAGGAGTAGAGCTCAGAATGCCTGGCTGTTTGTGAACAGTACTGCCCTCCATTCCAGATCTTCTCTTACCCTTGGCAAACTCAGCTGTGTGAGAAGGCCCTGCCTCTCAATGGCCTCTGCAGAAACCTCCACAGGTGGAGAAAAAAACCAGGAAGTGGCTTCCCCATCCATTCCTCTGTTAGTGCCAAGCTGTGAGCAGAGAAGATGGTAGCACCACCATCATTCATATAGGAACCATTGTTCTCCGCCACTACTACCAAAGGTCCTAGAACATTTACCTTACCTGTTCATCCATCCAGCAAATGTGCATTGAATATATGCCCACTATATTCCAGTTACAGTAGATGGACACATAACAAGGACCTTAAGCCTCACCCTTGCGGCACTCTTGTCTATCTGAGGGATCAGCATGAAGAAATCATGGAAGACAAGTTGAAACTTATGTATATGCACTTAGTATACGGACACTAAGTTAAGTATAATCTCCTTCATGTAGACGGGTATACCTACCAGAAATTTACAAGTAGGTTTAACCAGTGCTGGAGAAATAAACATTTTGATTGGTCTGAATAGCATTTGCAGATATGTGGACATATGACACAGTGTGGGTGTTGTGACAGAATGAGAAGGAGTGTTCGGATTCATGCAACTCTGTGTTCAAGTCTTACCTCAGTTGCTGTACAGCCTTGAAAATGTTTCTGGCTTCCGAGTCTCATTTTTCTGAATACTAAAGGGAAATTATACTTAATTCATAAAGTTCCCTTAAAGAGAGAATGAGATGAGTTGGTAAAGTGTTTCTGCTCCTGAAATATGTTTCCTTCCTACTTCCCTTCAGAGAATGGATGGGTTTATGACAGTAATGATGGCTCCTGGGGGCTCCACTGATCTTACAGGGTTCTTTTGGAATTGAATTTCATAGGAATTGATATTTCTACAGGTTAAGAGTGGGGTTCAGGATGGCAAAGCAGATAAATAGTAGGCGGAAAGAGGGGATGTTGCTACGGGAGAGTTGAGAAGCCATAGCAGATGGTACAGATGACAGGTGTAGAAGGTGAGGAGATAGCCTGGGCATTCCAATACCGTAAGCCACTTCTATGAGTTAAGGGACAAATGGTGGGCATGGAAGAGACTGAAGATTCTATAGGTGGGGAAACCATGAAAAGGGAGGCCTGGAAGCAAGCTGTTTGGAGACAAAGATCATCCTAGAAGAGAAAACGATGAGTCTGAACCATTGGACTGAAAAAAAGGCATGAAGGTGAACGAAATTGAAAGGAAATGGGCAAGCAAGATGGCTCACTAGAACGCTGTGTTCACTCACAAGCCTGAGAAACCAAGATGGCTCCTCAGAACCCACAGTGGAAGGAGAGAACCCACTCCTGAAGCTATCCTCTGACTCCTGTATGCATGCTACAGTGAGCATACATCTGTACTCTCTTACACACATAAATAAAATGAAAATATCAGAAAAGAACAGAAGACAGACAGTCAATAATGTTCCCTATCTTCCCTAGATATGAAGCCTTACACTAAGTGCTAAGGTAGCCCCAAGCGGAAGCCTTGAACCCTCATTCCTCAGAGCACAGAACAGCAACCTCAGCAGCAGGAGAGACTTGTGGCAAAATGAGGCACCTAGGACCTGAGTAACATCCTGAATTAGAACCTGCACACTGATGATGCCCTTTGCTAAATCGTGTTCATACTACACTTTAAGAAGCAATAAATAAACCAGAAGCCAAGTTGTCCCCTCTACAACAAATACAAAAGAAAGAAAGAAAGAAAGAAAGAAAGAAAGAAAGAAAGAAAGAAAGAAAGAAAGAAAGAAAGAAAGATAATATTCACTTAGAAGCCTAGAGCACTTTCTCTCTAAAATCCCCCAGGTGGTCTAGAAAACAACAAAGCCTCAGGCATGGTTTATTTAACCAATCCTTACCATGATACTAGTACTAATGCACTTAACAAATATTAATGAAGTGCCTACTGTTGTATGCCAGGATCCTGACAAGGTTTTAGGAATTTAGGAGTAAGGAAAAAAAAAAAAAAAGAAGAAACACTTTCACTCTTATATAAATGTTTAGTAGAAGGGAGAAGAAACAGCATATGTCACAAGAAATGGGATAAACAAAAGCTAAGACAAAAATAAATAAAATAAAAATACATGATAATATAGAGTGTGAGCAATAGAGGAACCTCTCTATCCTCAAAGCGAAACAGCCTTCGAGTACTCACCCTCATTGAGGAGATAATATACGTAAGACCAAGGTCCTCAAGCATTTTCTACAAGGAAGCAGATAGTTAAATGTTTAGTTTTTACTTGAAGTCAGTAAACAGTAATAGACAATGTGTACATGAACAAATCTAACAATCTTCCACTAGAACCCACTAAACATGGAAGCCAAAGTATCAGGCAATGGACCATAATTTGCCAATCTCGGTCCTAGGCTTCTGAGAGTTGGGGTGGAGATGCGATTCATACTGCTGCTTTTTTTTTTTTTTTTTTTTTTTTGAGCTCCTAGTATGTGTAATATACTACACTTGGTGTTGAGCATAAGAAGGTGAGTTTGGGGGCACCCTCTACCAACTCTCAAAGGGTAGAAGTGAACAGAACTTCCGGTTGATCTCTGCTGTGTGTCAGACTCATCTAATGTTTGGAACAAGCCTTTTGAGATATCAGTCACTGTGTTAGCTTTATTTAGATGTCAGAACTCCTGTGTGAAGACCTGTTTCTAACCCATCAACAAAAAGCAAAGCAGTAGAACCATAATCTGAACTCAAGCCCACAGGAATTCCAAGCTCTGCCCATTCCTATTACAAAGCCCTCATTTTGGGAGAGATGTTATGGCTGGAACAATGCTTGGGCAGCGTCACTCAGGATTCAAATGCAAGTCTGTCTGTCTACCTAGAAGGCCTAAGAAGAGAGTCAGCTGAGCGCACAAGGTTGCTTTCAGAGCTATCCAAGGGATTGGTGTGAGATTGGTCAAAACTGTGGTCAGGATTTAAAAAATGTGACAGTATAAGCAGAACTGTGACCCAGGGACACAAGAGAATCCAGGATGAAACACACACTCCCTCACACACATGAATGATGTTTGGATATCACATCTAGATCAGAATTCCTGACCTGCCATCCCTATCGGTGCTCATCTGAAGCAATCATGGGACCACTGTGAGCCTCTGTCCCTTCGTTTGCTAGATCGTGCCATGACAATGACTTCCCAGCATAATGAAAAAGTATATATGTAGTATCAAGAGATAATCAAAATTAGTGGGTATTTTATAAATGGAGGCTCGTATTCCATCCACTCTGAGCTAACATAAATGCTCCGTGGAGTTCATGTTTGCCTTTCTATATTAAAGCAGTTCTCAGCAGCGTTGGCTGTTCACTGTTTGCCTTTGGATAGGATATTAATAGCTAGCATGTGTCCACAGGTTAATTTACCTCAGAGTATGTGATAGGTACAGTAATTATTCCGAACAGAGGCATTTTAGTCAAGAAAGTCTTTTTTTTTTTAATCACTAAGAATTTAGCTACTATGGTGGTCAAGAGACCAGTTACCTTGGACCTGTACTTTGTACAAGTGTCACAGAGGTGGGAGGTGGCCTCTTGGCTGGCATGCCTCGGGCACTGCGTGGGGCTCCTGTACTTTTCTTATATACTTCCCATCTCCCCAGTTTCAGTGAATCCAAGTGTTGTATTTTTACAAAGTCTGCATCAAATGCTACCCCCTCCAAGAATGCTGCCCTGATTCTCTGAAGCTTCAGGAATCCCACCCCTGACCTCTCTGAACTCCCGTGTACTAACATTGTATGAAGGCAGGGGACTATGCACCTTCACCTAGTTTCTGTTTCGTGGGGAAGCAGGGTATTTCTGTGGTATCTGTACCCCTGGTACCCACAGTAAATCTCTATAACTATGTGAATTGAATGAACAAGGCAAAAATCAAACAATGTTACAGCTAAAGTTAAAAATAAAGATGGCCTCATGTTTCTTTGTTTTTTATTATACCCTAGACTTTCCTTACTTTTTAACTCGAAGGCAACCTTTTCTCCTATGTTCACATCTGTGTGACCTAGGCACATGGCTTCATTTATCTGAGTCTTGGCTTCCTCATATGTCAAATAGGGTTTTAGAACAGGTAAAGAGTCAATGGGGGAAATGTTTGTGAAATACCTAGTTCTTGGTAGGCCTTTAACCAAGATATAAGGCCAGGTTCTTCTCCAAGATGCCTGTGTCTGTCTGCACTCCACCTGTTACAAATGAGATATCCATGCTACGGTATATTTAAGGAGGCATTTACAAATGATTATATCAAGAGATACTCAAAAATCATTCTCTGTAATTCATCAGTCCCTTTGAATTAAGACAAAGAAAAAAAAAAAAACAGGAATAGAAGAAAGCCATTCAAGACAATCAATACCAATTACCCAGAGCTGACAGAAAACATGTTGACGAGCGAGCAGCCAGGGCATATCACGGTCTAAGGCCAAACCACCCTGAAGGAGACTGGTCTCCTCCAAGGTATTATATGCAGGCAAGAGAAAGTCGGTACCACTACTGCTGATTCGTAGGCCCTAGCCCAGATAGCTTCAATCTCTTTGAGAATGTAGCCTGAAGTCTGAATTGGGGGTAAGGAATGTTGAGAGTTGAACTCAGGGCCTCACAGATGCTAGGCAAGGACATTACCGCTGAGCATCTCCACTCTTCCTTTTCACGTTATCTTAGCTTTAAGGCAGGATTGGTAGAGCTGCAATTGACCACGCAGTCCTCCTGTTTCAACCTCAAGAGTATCTGGAATTATAGTCCTATGCTACCAAACCCTCCCTGGC
Source organism: Psammomys obesus (assembly GCF_907164565.1). Taxonomy (NCBI): domain Eukaryota; kingdom Metazoa; phylum Chordata; class Mammalia; order Rodentia; family Muridae; genus Psammomys; species Psammomys obesus. Next base: position 2,511,011 of record NW_026586589.1, read on the forward strand.
TCAGAATTTGCATGGTAAAAAGAATCTTGCATTAATATTTTGTGATGACTTTGAGAGAACTCTCCTGACATCTTCAGCACTCAGGTGGGTATGTCTCTTCCATTGCATTGTGCCTTTGTCCCTGCACAAAGTATACTTCCTACAATACCCCCGCCTTTTATGCATAGAAAGTTTTGATATATTTAACAAGGAGCATCCTTCTCTTAATTGAGATCTTTTCCAGTTTCCACACATCATGTGCATAGACTAGGGTCACATCTTTTATGACACCCGTCTCTCATTCATTCACCTGTTACCTCACTCATGATCTTCTTAGGTCGTTCTAAGCTTGGAACACCCATCTACAGCTCTGGTATGCAGTGGTTGTGCATTATGCATCTTTCATTGGCCTACAACTAGTGCAGTAGGCAGAGCAATTCAGGCATCTTTGTGAGTGGGTATCGGCGGTGGAGGTCCCTCCATGCTTGTTTAATCTTTATTGAGTTATATTATTCCATTCAGTGTAAGTTGGTAAATATCCATTTTTATTTATTTTGGCATATGTTGATGGTAGGCTTTCAGATCACTGTGGTTTTGTAGTTTTATATTGAACTCGGGTTAGAAACATTGTATTCGAAGTTGCATATCACAATTATAAATGCATGAAATTAATGAATGCTGTCACAATGAGATAGATATAAATGCAATGGGCTAGATCATGTGTACAGATAGATGTGGGGAGGGAGTGCCATTGAAGGATGCTTTATTGTTTACTCTATTGGATTAGAGTCGAACCATATCAGTCATGAATACCAAACAGAGCCAATCTATAAGTCAGAGCTGTCACTTGAATCAGGGAAAATACAAGTAACTATTTCTTCTCCAAAGATAGGAAAAGATTTTTTTTTTCTGTACTTTAAAGTTTACACCTAAATGTAAGCTTCCGTACCAACCAGGTATTAATGATGCCTTGAAGCTTAGAAACATCTGGTTATTATTCTAAATGTTTCTACTCTACAAAAGCATTTGATTACAAAGATGATAAAGGAGAGTGTGTGGGCTGCCTGCTGCTGGAGAGGACTGACTGAGGTGTGGGCAGAAAGAATGCTCTCATGTGGTAAACTACTCAGATTCCCTTTCCAGAAGGAAGGACTTAGTCACCCAGAATAGAGGCTTGTGGACTGCCCTTTTCAGAGCATTCTGTTTGCCATTGCCCCTCTAGTAGTTGGATCCAGTAGCTCCATGGGGTATATGTTGGTAAATGTTCTTGTGGATTGTATACAATTTACTCTTGTTCATTCAAATGCTGATTTCTCTACCCCACTATGTGGTTTCAATCCTGACATCACGTTGTGATGCTTATTCTAAGCATCACTAGTCTCAAGTTTGTGTAAACATGCCACCATTTGTTCTCTGTATTTTCAATAAAACAACCAGCCAATGCTGAGCAATGGAGAGAATAGGGTGGGACATCCTGGTCTAGAGGGGAGGAGAAGGAAGCAAGTAGGAGGAATTAGAGAGGAGAGATCAGCAGGACAGGACTTGGAACCATGCATAGAGATAAACCGAACCTAAGATATGACTAAAAAGCAAGCATAATGTGGAAAATCTTAATGAGAGGAAACTATATGGGCTTGGAGGTTTAGGATGGAGTAATTATTGCCCAGTGTTGTGCTCTAGGTTAATTAAGTAAATCCTAATCTCCATGTGGTGATTTGGGTATACAGCTGGTTTAGGAATAACCACCATTTAACTAAAAGATAAATAGATAGTAAATATTAATGATCAACAACAAGTACACAATAGTCAACACAGGGCTGTCAAAGCCACCCTGGCTCCCAAACTTCCTATGGGGTTTCTGTAAGCCATTATTGTTATTACATCGCTATTGGATTTTTTCCCCCATACTCTTCTTTCTCTGTATTTTCCCTCTAATACAGGTGGAGCCTGTCAATCTCCCTGAGTCTTGTGAAAGAAAGAAAGAAAGAAAGAAAGAAAGAAAGAAAGAAAGAAAGAA
>NW_026586589.1:2513016-2526535 GCF_907164565.1 Psammomys obesus
GAAAGAAAGAAAGAAAGAAAGAAAGAAAGAAAGAAAGAAAGAAAGAAAGAAAGAAAGAAAGAAAGAAAGAAAGAAAAGAAAGAAAGAAAAGAAAAGAAAAGAAAAAAGAAAAAAGAAAAACCACACAATCTGTGATACTCCCATTGGCTTATCTGTAATTTGGCCACTAGAGACTAGTGGGTTTGAGTATGTTCTGTATCTTTCCCTAGAACATGCTCTCTTCATGGCCTATTAGCACTCTGTGGATCAGCCAGTTATGGTAATTCCTTCCTTGCTTGATGATTAGGTATACTCTAAAGAATCCTTCCTAAGACCATCTTCTTCCTAGACATTTTCTGTCTGTGCTGGCATGAAGACTGTGGGGTCATTCCTATATAGTCAGTCCTACCTGAGAGAGTTCCAAGTATATCCCAGACAAGACTATAGCAATACCCTTTTGTTGACACAACCCCATTAAACTGTCAACATCCCAAATACTCAGCCAAAATATTGACTCTTAGCATTGTGTCTCCAGGACAAAAGCAGGTTTCTTGCTGAAAACATTACCTCCAGCATACATCTTCAAAGTAAGACTGATTTTTGCAGGCAGAACCTTAGCAAAGATAGAATTATGGGACACACACACACTGGAAATGCCTTTCTCAATATTTCAGCAGAGTGCTTTTAATGGAAGGAAGTGCTTAGTTAAGCCCTGTGATGCTCCAGCTGATGATAATGATTACGTCTTGTTTGTGTGTAATGTTTTATCTTTTCCGAAGGGCTTTCCCACTTATTACCTACTTGTCTGGTTGGGCTTGAAGGTATTTAGCAAGATATTATGAGATAGATTATAGAGCAGAGCAGAAAAGCGCCCTAGGCATTCTGGCTCTGATATTTTAGAGAAGTCTTTTTTTTTTTTTTTTGGTTGGTTGGTTGGTTGGTTGTTTTTATTCACTTTACATCCTGATCATAACCCCCTTTCAACTCTCCTCCTGGTCCCACCCTCCTTTCTCTTTCCCCCAGTCTCCACTCTTTTACTCCTCAGAAAAGGAAAGACCTGCCACCACCAACCCACCTCAGCACGTCAAGTCACATCAGGACTGGGCACATTTTCTTTCCCCTGTGGCCTGGTGAGACATCCCTGCCAGGGAAAAGTGATAAAAAAAAAGCAGGCAACAGAGTCCATGTTAGAAACAGCCTCTGCTCCCCTTACTAGGGAACACATGAAGATCAAGCTGTCTATCAGCTACATCTGTATAAAAGGCCTAGGTCTAGTCCATGCTTAGCCCTTGGTTGGTACTTCAGTATCTGCAAGCAACTCTGGGCCCTGGTTAGTTGGCTCTGTGGTCTTCTTCTGGAGCTCCTGTCCCTTCCAGGTCATTCCGTCCTTACTCCCACTTTTCCATAAGATTCCTTATGCTTCACCTGATGTTGGCTGTGAGTTAGAAAAGTCTTTTAAACCCGTCTCGGGTTTTGTTTCTCATCTATAAAATGGGAGTCACAGCATTGACTTTTCAAAACAACTTTGGAGGGGTAGGCTTTCATTCAAAAGCATGTACTAAGGAATTCCTTTCTTTTTTGTTTTTTGAGGATGTCATACATGAGTACTCTGTGTTTATATCATTTTTATCCCTACCTCTTCCTTCTCCAACTTTTTCCATCTCCCCTCCATTCCATTTCAAATTCACGACCTCTTCATTGTTATTTTTTGGCGTGTGTGTGTGTGTGTGTGTGTGTGTGTGTGTGTGTGTGTGTGTATTAATGAACACTGCTGAGTTCACTTAGTGTTGCTGGTATATATAAATGTTTAGGGCTGACCACTTGTGATTAGACAACTGGGCTCATCCCTGGAGATAACTAATTCTCCCTCTCTCAGCAAGTGTAAATTGCCTACAGCTCTTTAGCTAGAGGTAAGGCTTGTCTGAGTTGGTATGGTGACTGGTGTTGTCATTGTGCAGGTCTTGTTAGGCAACATTGTTGAGATTTCATGAGTGCAGCTTCTCTGTCACATAGAGATGACACTAGTTACCCAGTAATTTCATGTGAATTGCAGAGCAAAGTCCTGAGTAATTAGTTAAAATGCCCTTCTTTTGAAGCATTTACAGCTTAAAAAGGACATGAGCATGTCAATAAGTAGTTGTAAAATAATGTGCATGAAAGAGGAGTACTAAGGATGTAAAAGGCAGGCAGGCAGGCACTGATAATTGTAAAGAAAGATCTTATGGGTTAAATGGCCCAACAGTGCTCTGGAAATATTTTTAATTAAAATATAGTTACATAACCTTCCTCCTTCCCTTTTCTTCCTACAGCCCCTCCCAGATACCTGCTGTCCAACTCCTCCCATGCTTCCCCACACTCAAATTGATAGCCTCTTTTTCTTTGATTACTGTAATTACATGCATATCTATGTATATACATGTATGTACAAATCTATAAATGCAACCCTACTGATCAGTTTTTGTTGGTGATGTGTATATGGTTTCAGAGTTGACCACTTTGTATTGAATAACCATTGAGGGGCTCATCCCTGGGAAAGGCCAAGTCTCCATCTCCTAGTGGTAATTAGTTACTTGTAGTTCTTTGTCTAAGAGTGGGACGCCATGAACATTTCCCTCTTAAACATTAACATGTCTTTTGATATTGCCATTAGTCTAGTCTTATTTACCCAGTAGCCATTTCTGGGAGAGACTATTTCAAAGCAGATTTTCTAGTATTTTGGCTCTTACAATTACTTTTCTCCTTGACCACACCATCTTCAAACAAAACCACCATTTTATTTTTATTGCTGTTTTGCGGCATCCTTGGGGTAAAAAAGACTTTGCAAGGAAAATAAAAGATAAATAATGAATGGAGAGTAAAGGGAAATAAAAGGACAGAGAAAAAGTTTGAATCCCATTTTTACTACTTAGCAGCTGTGAATGCCAGACTGCCCCCCCCAGGGTTTCAGTTTTCTCATCTACCAATGGTGTTGATAGTCCTTGATTCAATGAACTATGTTAAGAGATTAAGTATTAAAGTATGTATCTAGGGTGATTAACACTAGAAAGTAGTAGAGCTGTAGAATCTAACTATTGTTGGGTGTATCCAAGAGAAAAAGACAGAGGAACAAAGGTATAGAATTAGTGTAGATTGTGGTTCTTAAGCTTTATAAAAATTTCCCCTCTGAGCAATTTGGATAGGACATCTGTCCCCCTGGCATCCATTTATGGTGACACCAACAAGAGAGATCAGAGATAAATTGATGACTCTGGCCGGCCCCAGAAGTTTAGACAATGTTATTTAATGCAAGAAGACTCTGTAGATCAGTGGACAGTTTTATTTCTACCATAGCTAATTACAAATACAGGTCCTGAGGGGTAGACTTATCTGTATTGGATAGTTGTTAAAACCTTCCATTAAAATTCAAGTCTCCATGTCTGTAATCCCAGCACTCAGGGAGGCAGAGGCAGGCAGATCTCTGAGTTCGAGGCCAGCCTGGTCTACAGAGCAAGGTCAGGACAACCAATGATAAATAAAGAAACCCTATCTTGAAAAAAAAGCAAGTTCCTGCAATTTATGAATATAGGGTCTTTGTGCTCTATTATGAAATGTCTCACTAAACACATTGCCACCTTTCTGAGCACAGAGCCCAGTTAACTTGGTACAAGGTGGGAGCTTTAGGGGAAACAAGGGATTCTCATAAAAAGAAGACTAAAATCTACAACCTGGAAAGAAATATTTGAGATAGTTGAATTCAATGGTTTGGTTATTACATAGATATGCTAAAGCCCACTAGTTTATTTATACCTGAAACTAGGATTGAAGACTCCCCATTAGGGAGAGCTTGAGAATCCAACATCATTGAAAAAGGGAATTTGGAAAAGGAGAGTTAAGTCATGAGCTAATCATTTAACCAAGAACTTCACGTGAGACTTTGATTCTATAGAGTCATCAGTTAGAAATGACCTTAATTATGATGATGGAGCCTGCAACAGACAAGTAAAGACTACTGAGGACAGGATACTTGATGGCACTATTTCCTTTTCTAAAACTACACAAGTGTGCTTGTATGTCTGCTTATGTAAGTGCATATAGGGGTGGGGCATGCATATGTTATGCCACGTGTGTGGAAGTCAGAGGACAATTCGTAGAAGTTGGCTCTCTCTTTCCACCATGTGGGTCTTGAGGATGGAAGTCAGGTTGTCAGCTTGGTAGCAGGTGCTTTCTGACATTGAGCTGTCTTGACAACGCAACCATTTTCATTTCCTTGTGTTGAACTGACAAGCCTTGTGCTGTTCATAAATTTAAGGAATGGCAATAATGCCCCAGACACATATTTAAATTGCATGTAACTATTTGCTGACTTGATTTCTCATCATGGTCTTGGTCATGAGGAAAGACTCTTTCGCCATGACTAGTCTCCTGGGAAACATTTTCTTCAAATATATCACTTCATCACCAAAACCTTGAGGAGTCTCATAGTGTTGCTGATAAAATCTCCTTTCTAATGAAAACAGGAGAGAAAGAAAGGGAGAAAGAAAGAAAAAGAGAAAGAGAAAGATGGCTGAACTGCTTTTAAAGCAAGTTTTTATCTCAGTGGCTTTGAACCCTGTTCAAAACAACCTAAGAGGTCGGGGAGTGTCATGTAAGTTATAACCACCCACGTTTTTAAGTAGGAACATGGAAAGCAGCGTACAATAAAAACGCTGTTTTTAATGCAAGACTTAAATTCTTGTGAAATGTGAAAACACAATTTTATTAAGCCTATAAACCAAATTGAGTCTCAAAACTAAAGGATTGTTTTGTTTCAGAAAACACCTTAGCAACAGTGTGCTTTTTAAGAAATAGAGCAAAACGAAGAGAATCTTTGTAGTTTGTTCTTCCTTCCCCACACTATTTATCATCTGAGCATCAACAGGATAAGAGGAGACCCTCTAGTCAAGACAAAAAAAAAAAAAAACTAAGCCAGATCTGATGGGAATAGGATTCTATGCCATTTTTTTTTTCTCATTATCTTTTCTCTAAACAGAAAACTACCATGCAGAAGTGGGGTCTCCTGTATTGTTTTGCTATGTTAATTTTGTTTTTGTTTGATAGGAGATTTCATGGTGGATACTTTGACTGTATTACCATGGATATGTTTCACAGTCACCAGAGTGGGAAAAACAAGCTCAGTATCTTATATTCCTATAATCTCACCTCTCATCATTTAAGAGTGTTAAATAGTTTTGTTTGGACTTGTGCGGAAGGTAATACTCAGACTGATAAACAGCTCTACTGTAAAAGCTGTAGATTTGGGCTCAGTTTCTGATTTAGGACTTCCCTTTCACCCTCATCCTTCCTTCACTCAAACCACTCCTTCCCTCCCTTTGTCCCTTCTTTCATTCTTCATTCTTCCTTTACTTCCTTTCTTTTGATGCAATATCTTACTTCGTTGTCCAGGCTGTTCTGTAGCTTTACCACATCTACTCTGAGCCTCTTTTTCCCCATCTATGTATTAAAAATAGTAATCCCAAATTAGAGAGTCACAGTGCAGACTTATCAGGACAATATAAGATAAGGTTATTTGAGCACAGAATCTGGGTCTCTTTTAAAATATTTTTAAATTAACTGACACACACACAGAAAAAGCAAAAGATACATATATCAGGAGAAAACTATATGATGTCTTGAAGCTTGAGCACCTTGTGTGTTGTTTAAATCGGTATAAAGATGTCCATCCTCTTACAAATGGATTAAGAAAATGTGGAATAGGCACATGCTATCTGTTTGTTGTACACTAAGTACATTATACATATATGTGATTATCATATTCTGTGCTTTATGTGTCTTTCTATTTTAAAGTTTTATTTTTTTATTTTTATTTATGAAAGTGTGTATCTGTGTTTCTCTGTGTATTCCCATGTATATGTGTGTATATATACCCTGGAAGGCCAGGCAATTGTGCCAGATACCGTGGAGATAAGTTTGCAGGTGGTGGCGAGGCACCTGATGTGGGTGCTGGGAGCCAAATTTGGACCCTCTGTAAGAGCAGCGAGTGCTCTTCCCGGCGGGGCCAGCTCACCAGCCACAGTATGTCTACCATGACTTTGCAATTTACAAATGACCTTCACATAAATATTTCATGTAATCTTCATGTTAACCCAATGAGAAAATTCCATTTTAAATTCAAGGAAAGAGAGGCTCACAAAACTGACCAGGGTCAAGGGCTATCTGAGAAAGAGAACAGAGAGATGCTGTTACTGGTACCATGATCTTATGATGAATTGTGAGATGAGTGTGCCAACAATTCTGAAAGAGACTACTCTAAATGGCAAAAGAAAAAAAAAAAAACTAACAGGACCCACAGAGCCTCTGTCCCACAGAGCTGTTTAGAAGCCAGAGTCCGAGGGGTACATGCAATGAATGTGGTCCAAAGTTGGACCTGACCTGAAGTGTGTAACTATGGTCTTAGATTACGATAGAAAAAGATACAGATAAACAAAAAAATCCTTTAACAAATATTTCATGCCCTTAAATAATCCTCTGTATAAATGAGACAAGAAATAAAACAGAGAGTCGTTCATCTTCTTATAATTGGTATGAAATTTATAATCCGCACTGGAGAAACAGGACAGAGATTTAGAGAGGAGAGGGTAGAGGTTGTTTTGTGATTGTTTTGTAAACCAGCCTCTTGAGTCCCACTTTTAAATGTAATCTCTTAGCAAATTTTTGTTTATAGTAATGTCCTATAAAATGGTTGTGCCATGGAGAGACTTTATTTAAATTCATCTGTACAAGACACAGAAGTAACTGATTATACAGTAGTCAAATGATGAACTTATTTAACATAATATGTCCCAGGTGATCTGTTTTTGGGATTTGAGACTTAAAGATTTTTTTCCTTCTTTTAAAATAAATACGTGACGGTGACTCCTCATGTCGAAAAGAATAATTCTAACTCTTGTCTGGGGTTGCGCTGAATCTTCTCATCGACTCTGTGAGCACTGAGGTCTTTATGACGTCAAGTCTTTTGCCTATAAATGTTATGTCTTTTCATTGGGGTGAGTCTTCCTTGACTGTCTCTTAGAGGAAAACGTGCATATTAACTACACTACAAAGGTCTGTAAGCTGGGTAGTCACAGAGAACGTAAAATGTATATCAACCTTGTCTTGAACTCACTGTCTAGTCAGCCTGGCCTTGAATTCACCATTCAGCAACCCTGGGCCTGAAGTCACTATGCAGCCAGCCTGGTCCTGAACTCACCATGTAGACAGCCTGGACTTGAACTCTCTGACCTCTTACTTCAGCTTCTAGAATGTTACGACTGCAAATTTTGCTAGCACACCTAGCTTCTTGCTTTAGTTTTGTTCTTAATCACCTTTTTTATAGTTTTTTTTTGTATAGTCCTTTGTGTGACCTGTGGATTTATGCCTGAACACCTCATACTTTCCATGCCATTACAAATGGCATTGATGTTTTCAAATTGACGTTCTCATTGTTCACATGAAACTTATTTTCATATTTTGAAAAACAATTAATTGTTCCAATTGATTTAACTTTCAAAAGACAAAGAAAAATAAATCTTAAGTGGAAAAATTACTTATTTCCCATACAAAGTAATTTTGCATGAAAGACTGGTTGGCAAACCCAAGCTAGATGTCTATCAGAGCACCCAAGATGTGCCCAAAGTTACTTCCCAAATTTATGCCTTCCCATAGGCTGTATTGCTGGGAGCCAGACCCCATTCAGTGAGCGGTGGCTGCTGTAATTACAATGGAGTGGTGGCTAAGATGTCAAGCTTTGTTCTCTGAAGCACATTAAGCCACAACCTCACCATGGACTAGACCTGTACTCTCAGTAATCACTCACCTTCCCAGATCTTCATTTTCCTCCAACGTAAGTTGTGACCAGAGAGAGCCCAGGGCCTGGCACCAAGCAACAGCTCCAGAGCACCTGCTCTTATTTATGTGCATGAAGAATGATGCTAGGGAAAGCCAATGAGCTTTCTGATACTGATGATTTAACAATAGGGCAGGCTAACCGTGAGGTGGTGAGCCTCCTGTTACAAGAGATAAACACTCACTCTCTAGGACAGCAGAAGGTCCCCCAAGAGTGGCTGCAGGAATGTTGGGGTATAAAATCTTCCCTTCTTGACAATGAAGGGAGAGCGAGTTCACAAGTCTCTCCAGTTTCTTATACATCTGACCCAGAGACACAAAGAGCTTGAAAGAAATAGGCAGAAATTTTTTGTTGTTGTTGTTTTGGTTTTCTTTAAAAACAAACAAACAAACAAACAAACAAACAAATGCAGACCAGACTTATCTTTCCATCAGCTGCAGTTTATGACTGCCCATTAAACTCAATTGCTTTCTCTGGAGGCTGGTGTTGGGACCCATCAGCTCTAGCCCAGTGCCATCCATTTTTGCTTTCCCCAGGAGTGCAGAGAGACAAGCCGCCTTCTTCGTGTACACTAATTAATTTATCTCATGCTTGTGATTTTATGGCGCTTAAGTGCTGGAGCATTTCTGTTTATTCTTCTCCCTGCAAAGCACCTCGCAACACATAACGACCATGAATCTCCATTGCAAAACGCCGTCTGTCTTGGGCTGGAAAACAGCCTGCCGCCTGCCTGATGCCTTGCTGGCACTGTCTCTTACAGCCAAAGTAACATGTCCATTAATTTATCCTTAATGACATTTTGACATACCAATCAGTTCATCAGATGTTCCTTTTGCAAGGCTTCTCCTGCATGGCCAGGCCAGGGTGCCAGGCCACACGTGATGCATAATACATGAGAGCAGCGCGCCGCTCAGTGCCTTTAACAGACAGACATGTCTGCCACTTTAAGACTGCTTGTTCCTATGGCCCCTGCTCCCTGAGTGACCCACACCAATGCCTTTAGAGCTGCTGGCTCTTGCACTTGGGGCTTACTGTGCTTCAAGGAAGCTGGACAGGACAATGAGAGGGTCCCGTGTTCAAAACATACTTTTGATAATGCCATTTGGAGGAAAAAAGGTCAATGGGCTCAGAGAAACTTGAGTTGCAGTAATTCAAGTGGATCTGTGGCAATCCTAATATCCTGCATTTCATCAGTACCCTGCTACTACTTAGAAATAAAAATCACAGAGACACTATGATAATAATGAATATCAAAAAGGAAAGGAAAAGAAAATTATCCTTAATGCCTTCCCTCTACTATCAGCCATCCACACAGAGATATACGACCTCATGGTTATAATCACAATGTAGAAACGGTTTTATTTTTTAGTATTTTAACTTAATGTAATCCAGTTAGCATTTTTCCATGTTGTTACATAGTTTTCATCTTTAATGGCACTCCATCATTTTAATAGTTGTGTAATATTCCATCCAGGGGATGTATTATAATTTACTGAGCCACTTCCCTTATTGTTAGACGTTTACGAGGCTGTAACGGATTGTGTGCTATTAAACGGAGGCTCCAAAAGAGGTGAAAGAAACAGCAGGCTCTGCTGCCTGAAGAATTGGCCTGCAAACCCACCTGTTTACCCATTTTATGAGTTTAGAATTAACCCTCCTGGGCCCCAGGATGCCTCATCAATAAAACAAAAAGAAATAACCACCACTTTGTAGCGGTGCTAGGAAGCTTCAAGCTGTTTTCAAGGTGCCAACCACATGGTAGAGTCTATGAAAAATTAAAGTATTCCATTTATACATATGTACTACTGGTAGGAGAATTTCTCCACTCTGACCCCAAAAATATTTGGCGATGCTCACATATCTCTTCTTTTAGAAAACAGGGTTTCAGTATGTAGTGCAGCCTGATTTCCAGTTGGGAAGTCTCCTAACTTCTACCTTAGTTCCCCAAGTGCTGGGATTATAAGTGTGTTCCAGTACACCTAGTGTGTGTGTGTGTGTGTCTGTGTGTGTGTGTGCGCACACACACATGCAGGAACCAGCGTTCCAGAGTCACTTTATTATGTATGTTATATTCTTTATTTTCACTATTTTTTTAGTCCTTATAATAAAATTTCAGGAAATATGGAACATCTGGATTAAATAGTATTCAATTCTAAATCCAGTGGCAGTGGGAGGGTCTACGTGTGGTTTCAGTACTCATGGAGAAAGGAGAGAGGATAAGTGCCATTTGTTCCTCTCTTGAGCAAGGGGTGACGTATTGTAAATGCTTCTCAAAGGGTAATACAGAGTATCTCATAGGAACCTGGAAATGTACAATTTTTTAGCTTTACCCTAGACTTACAAATTCGAAAACTCTGAAAATGGAGCCCAAGCCTCTGTGTTTCGGCAAACATTCTAGATGACAGTGATGCATGCACAGTTGTACAAGCTGGAGAATCTTTCCCACTCACCTCTGCACAGTGAAGCCAGTTTCTATAATAGTATGGTGAGTTGGTCAAGTGCAGCCACTCTGTACAGAACAGTGTTGAGTCTGATGTAATGAGGAATTTCAAATATGGAAGTTTCATCCATCCATCCAATTCATTCATCCAACATAATAAAAGCACTTAAATTATAGTGCCTAATGACGAACTAGGTGCTGGAGCACAGAAACACAAATAGAAACATATGTGTGTCGCATCCCTTCAGTGTGCTTCTGTAAGGAATTGTCTGGCATTGCTAATAAGGGACTGAGTATCTTGTCTTGCTATTACAAGGAGTCTCTAGGTAGGACGGGAGGATGAAAACCCTAGAGACCTTTCCAGTCCAGAAAATCCAAGATCTTAAAAAGTGTGTAAACAGAAACCTGACATCTGCACGCCAGTGGGAGGACAGCATCTGCCCTGGTGCCTGGCTTGACTTGGTGTCTTGTAAGTAAGATAGCATGGAGTGAGGGGGACAAGAGGTGCAGACAGAAAGAGTAGTTACCCTGGTTCCTTGGAGTGCTCCTGTCAGGGAGCAGATAAAAGCAGAACTCAGACGTGCCAAAGGTAGAGCTACTCCATTCTTGGGAGTGGATGGCAGTGGTGGTAATGATGGCAATGACAATTTCTATTTGTGAACACGTAGGTGTATGTGTGTATGAGGTTGTATGTACACACTCGTAGAAGATCTGTCATTCCTCAGATGCCATCCACTTTAGATATTTGTTTGTTTTCGTCTTTCTTCATTCTTTGGAGATTGTAATTACATTATTTCTCCCTTTCCTAGTCTCTCACTGGCCTGGAACTGACCTAGTAGGCTAGACCAGTTGCCAACAAATACAAGGCATTTACCTGTCTCTGCTTCCTAGCATTGAGATTACAAGCATGGGGCCACTATGCTGACTTTCTGTTATTAACTGGGTTCCAGAGGATTGAACTCCTGTCCTCCTGCTTTCAAGGCAAGCATTTATCAACTGACCTATCACCTCAGCCACAGCTGACATTTTTAATCAGTACAGTCATTCAGTAGATGAGAATATAACTGATTATTCTGATGAAGAAACTAAATTTCATTACCCCATGAAGATGGAGACTTTATTATGATCACACAGATAGTTACAACCTAGGTAGGGAAGGGTTAAGGTCAATACTATTTCCATAGCACTAAAAGTGGAAAACCTGCCTCCCAGCCCAGGACTGTCAGAGCTCTGTGGCTTGAGAGCATTCCGGATAACACTCAGCATTTCATTTTCCTACGAAGTGCTCCCTTCCTCCTCTTTGCTTATTCCTCAACACACATCACAAGAGGTTTATTCTGATAAGGCTTACTCTGTAGGTAACAGGTCCAGGTGTACGTACTTTAAAATTCTTTATCACAGTATCTACCCTAAAGCAGTAAGAGAATTCACAATATTCGACACTAGTTGACACATGAGGAGACTGAGAAGTGAGAAGTGAGAAGTGAGAAACTACCCAAGACTACAGAGTGAGTAAATGATAGACTAAGTGTTGAGCTCCAGCAGTCTGAATTGAGCACCCATGGTTTTCCCACTAGACACTACTTCGGGGTTCTGGAACAGTGTGTTCATATGCACATATGGAAACGGCCCTTGTGTATGTTGACACACACACAGTTCTCTGCTATGCTATATCTGTGCCAGCCCAGGAGCATGTCCAGTGGGGCCTAACTGCACCTTAGGTGAAAGGACAGCCTTTTTCAAGAGAGAAAGGTGCGGTCAAGAGAAAGAAGCAGAGATAGATCCTCAGAGGCACTGACACAGAGAGCAAGGCAGCTGAAGGATGAAGGTGATGGGTGGTGGCCATGGTGCCTTGGGCATTTAAACCATAATAAGATCTGCTGCTGCTGTTGCTGCACGTGTAACTTTGCCAACCTTGGGGAAGTAGAGAAGCTCTACAAAGAGAGGGGAAGACCCCACAGTGTCAGAATAGGCGCCTAACAGAGGCAGAGGGCAGGCAGGATGCTCCGTGAGTGGTGGGACCTCCCCGTGGATAGGCACACGAGTGGGTGTCTGTTTGCCTGGGAGGAAGCCAGCCAGATAAAAAGCAGGGCACTTTGATTGAGCATGGCATAACAAAGAAAAATTGTAGACAGCGTCCAAAAACTTGACTGCCTGGGTTTGAATCTTTGCTCTGCCTCCGGAAAGCTTGGGTATTTTTTATGCGAATCCTTTTAAGTCTCTCTGCCCTGCTCCTTCATCTCTGATGTGTTGGCAGTTCTGCTGCTAACCATATAGTTATTAGAGCTAAAGCTCCTGATACACTGAGCCTACAGTCTTTCAACAGGGCCTGGAATAAAGGGAGCGTAGTACAAATGCTTATTAAATGAGTGAGGTATGAGTCTTATATATTTTATTATAATTGCATTAGTTTCTTAAGGCTGCTATAACAAAGTACTGCATGCCAGGCGGCTTAAAACAACTAGAATTTCTCCTCTGACTTAGAAATTTGGCTCAACTAGTGCAGTTTCTATTGTGCAAGCGTAAGACCTGGAGTTTGAACCAGAACCAACATGAAAGGGGGGAGGGTTACATGGTTGCATGCACTTTGTACCGTTAGCATTGCAGAGGTAGAGGCAAGTGCCTTCCTGAGCTTATTAGCCAGCGAGCATAGCATCTCCGCACGCTGCAGGCCAGTAAGACTCCTGACTCCATAAAACCGAGATGGATGGTTCTTGAGAAAGAATACCCAAGGGTGACTTCTGCTTCCATAATACCAAACACATGTGCACCCATGTAAACATACACACATATAAAAAATAAATAGCATTTAATGGTGGCTAGTGATTGTCGGTGTTGTCATGAAGTACAGTCGCTTACTCACACAGCTAGTCTGACAAGGAACTGGGTTTTGATGCCCGGTTGTCTGCCACCTTTGTCTGGACGTTAACTATTTCCCCATACCCACCTGGGTACAAGGAAAAATGTTGTAATACCCTATAAACCCAGCACACACCCATGTCCTACTGTTGATTCTGATTTGATGTAGTTCAGCCTCTACCTCAGTTACAAGAATTCTGAGTTGGTGGAGTTTGGACTAATGAGGGTTTTTGCTGCATTTGTAAGAGATTGGAATTCTGTGTAACACAGACTGAATCTAACATTTTAGGAACATACTTGTACTTTCACAGTTTCATATATATATGAATATATGTATATATATATATATATATATATATATATATATATATATATATATA
>NW_026586589.1:2526545-2547315 GCF_907164565.1 Psammomys obesus
TATATATATATATATATATATATATATATATATATATATATATATAATGTACTTTGCCTGTATCGCCACCACCACCATTGGCGTCTCTCATCTCCTCTCCCTCCCCACAAACCACTGCTTCTTTACAATAGGTTCCTCTCCTACTTTCATCCTCTTCCTTTTAATCAGGCTGGCTTGCATGAACATGGGGTGGGGGGTTATTTACTTGTGAAGGAACAATTTGCCAGTGTTTACACCACTGAGGAATATGACTTCCTCACTCCCAGCAACTATTCACTGCCTCTTGCTCCTCCGAGAGGAACGCAGCCTCATGCAATCTAGCCCCTTCCATGATGGAATGTTGAGGGACTCAGTATCGGGCAAGTCATGTACAGGCAACCGTCGTTGCTGTGCATTCGTGAGTGCAACTGCCATGTCGTGTTCAGAAGACAGTATTTCACAGCTCTCCTTCCTCTCCTTGGGCTCTTTGTGCCCCTCTTTATGATGTTCTCTAAGCCTTGGAGAAGGCAAAATAGATGTCTCATTTAGGATGAACCCTCGGTAGTCAGCTGTTCTCATCTTTTTGACAGTTATGAGCCTCTGCGTTAACTGTGGCCCACTTTAAAGAGAAGCTTCTCTGGAGCTTCTTAGGCTAAGAGAAGCACTAATCTATGTATATAAGCCTAAGTATTTAGAGGACAATTTGTCACCTTGTCCATGTAGTGAATCAACAATCCTATGTCCACCCCTATGGCCTGTGACCTCCTTCTCATGGGCTTGTGACCAGTTTACAGTACCAGGCATGAGCTGTCTTCCTGCAGCAAGCCTCAAATCCAACCAGAAAGCTGTCAGCCATCCCTCTATCAGTCATCACTATTGCAACAGTGGACACACATTTCCTGGTAGGTTAGTATTGCAGCTCGTAGGGCTCACAGCTGGGTAAAGCTATTGATAGCTTTTATCCTCTGGCAGCCGGCTTTTCCTTCTGGCACTATATGAAAGCTAGCCAGCAGGAAGGAAATGCTGAGCTCACTTACAGTTTGATTTCTTGGTGTCCTGCAATCAAAGTGTGTGGTTTGCTCAGGATAGGGCATTGTCATCTAATTTGCATTCCTAATCCCATCCCGAGAAGGCAGGTACAAGAATGTCGGAACAGGGGTGTCTGAGTTTAAAGGCAGAAAGCAGGGGTTGGGTTCTATGGCTCCTATGTATGCGCTGTGTGCCTTGACCAAGAACCCTCTGTCCAGGCTTAGTAAGAGGGAGTCTCTTCTGTAAAATGGGAGACTGGAGTAGCTCTCTTCCTGTTAAGAGGAACCATTGTAGACAGAGAATCAGTCATAAGGCATGTACCTGTACACTCTGGCTGTAAAGTATGTGAGGGATGCGTACTTTTAATTAGTGTCTAGGCACACTTACATTTTCTTTTTCTTCTTCCTGTTTTCTTTCTTTTTT
This sequence comes from Psammomys obesus, assembly GCF_907164565.1. NCBI lineage: Eukaryota > Metazoa > Chordata > Mammalia > Rodentia > Muridae > Psammomys > Psammomys obesus. The sequence continues at coordinate 2,527,977 of NW_026586589.1, forward strand.
TTTCTGACTTCTATGGCTAAGATACCATCTGGCTTAAAGGTTAAAGTCTCTCAGAATTACCAAGATATTCTTCCCAGAGATGCTAGTACAGGGTGGGCCAGAGACAAAGCCCTCTGGCAAGGAAGAAAGTTCCAGGTCACTGTTGGCCTAAGAGAGGGTATATGGATGGTCATTTCCAGGAAAAATCCTTAGATGCAACTCAAGATTTCTAATAATAAACTGAATCCTCCTGATCTAAGACACTAAGAGACTGAAGGGTTTTGTGAATGTGTGTGTGTTGGAATCCCTGGTTGCTTCTATTCCAGGAGAGTTTCCAGTCTATACAAAACTCTTTCAGTGATGGGGGATCCTCACCCCCTGAACTGGAAAGGATTCATGACTGTTTTGTTTTGTTTTGTTTTCCTCAGGACATCCTGTCTAGCAGAAAAAAAGGTTTAAAGTAAGTGCTTGTCCAACACACTCATGAGCAAAGGAAAAGAAAATAATTTTAGGGAAGAGATGAAGAAGTGAACAAAATAGAGAGCTGCTGCAGTTGGTTCAGATTACCATCTTAAATCATTGTCCACCTCTGCAAACATCATGCAGAGGATTCCATAGGCTTTTATGTGCTCTCTTTTCCTCAGCTTTTGGTACCCCCTGCTGGTGAAATCCTGGGACCCAACTGACAAGAATAACAAAACTAGTAGAGAAATATTTGCAAGTTCAGAAAAGTCACAAGTACTTGAGTGTTAAAGGCCCTGAGGATCCATGCCTTAATTAATGAGAGGGCCACCCAACGAATCATATGACTATTTTATGATGTTTAGGTGTTGTTTTGTTTTGTTTTTAATGGTCTGTGACTTGGAACACTCGGTGGGATCTAGACTTAACAAAAAAAGAAAAAAGCAACCAAACAAACAGTCCACTAATTTTGCTGAGTTATCTAACCAAAATATTCCCAAGCACAAACTGATACCATGCGGGGCTTTCCTTTTCTTTGGTTGTACTTATCTACTTTTGAAGTGGTTATAATTTGTACTTAGAGCAGGATAACAATCTTTTCTACACTTCAAATCATAGACTTTCAAATAGAAATTTGTGCAACAAATTTATTGAGCATGGGTGGGCTCTGTGCCAGATGCTTGGCAAGAGATTGGAGGAAGTGCAAGGAGTCAAAAGCCCTTCTCCCAAGAGGTGCTTTCGAGTGGGTGAGAGTTGAGTGAGTGTCACAAGAGTAGATGAGTGCTTAGCTGACATGGCATCGAAACCTTCCCCGGTCTCCTGCCAGAGTTCAAACCAAGTATTAACTCTCTCGTAGCACCAAATATTTCTTCTTGGCATTCTCCATCTCTGCAATTTCATATTTCTGCACTTACTTACCTGTATAATGCTTGTCTCTGTCATTTATCTCTGGGCTTTTAGAGGGTCAAAGTGATGAAGGCAGTGCTTTCTTACATTTAGCAGAGCCTGATACATGTAAGTGCTCAAATATTTGTTCAAAGAATGAGTCAACCCGAGAGGAAAAATTTATAGTTCTGTTAGTGGAGCAGCAAGAAGCCTCAGAGAAGCTCTGACATTGGCATGACTTTCAACTTGAAGGATGAAGAGAGATGCCCAGTGGGAAAGAATAAGAACACGTCCAGGCTGAGAGTGTTGAGCAATGTGGGATGGGGGGGAGGGAGATAGGTGCTGTTTGCTAGGAGGTGTGGGTAGGAGGCTAAGCTGAGGCCTAGCATAATTTGAAGGTCTTGGATATTTTCAGATTTGGATTTTCTCCGGGGGGGGGGGGGGGGGAGCATAAAAAGGGAAAGACAAGTTAAATTCTTTGGTAATGTCAAGAAATATTAATTTTTCCTGTTGCTACGGTTATTTCTAATTTTTAAATTTTTAATTCCATAAAGATAGAGGTAGATCTCGAGCTATGAGTTTGCGTTTTCTTTTCTTCTGTGGCTTTTGCATGTCCACCTTTGGGGCTGTGGTTTTCTATTGCAAAAACATTTCTGTAGGATTCCCATGACCAAAATACTCACACAGGATTCCTATCACCCAAACAGGCAGAATGTCTCAGCAGTGGGCCACATACCCAGGTACTGCTATGGTTTGGAGGAGGCGCATTCCACCCCGGAAGGATTGTGTGTTAAGAGCGAGGGCTCAAAAAAAAAAAAAAAAAAAAAAAGAGCGAGGGCTCAGAGTGCATTGCTGTGAGGTGCTATGGGAGTGTGAGGCTGAGTGAAGGTCTTTAAGTCAAGGGAGAGAATTTTAAGACTGCAGCCTATCATTTTGTTTCCTGACTCCTGTCCTGAGCAGTTTGCTTCGCCATGGACATATCAAATATGCATCCCTTGCTAGAGGCTGTCTCTGGTATGTTTTATGTAAACCTGGCTAATACAGAAGCTCAGTTTCTCTTTCCTTTTTTTTTTTTTTTTTTGTTTGTTTGTTTTTTAAAATATAGCTGTTTGGCTCTACCCAAACATTTTTATAAAAATGTCATTTTTCCAAGAAGCAGTGAGACCTCTTTTGGATATTGTTACTCCTTTGGAAGCTAATGATTTGTGTTGAAGATAACTCTCTATATATTATTTACCCTAAATGGAATGAGATTGGCTGGAAGTTCTGTCCCCAAGGAAATATCAAAGCCTCTGATTCATGCTCATTTGTAGTTTTCGAGTTAATTCTCTTATCAGATTTCCTTTTATTTCCTGCTGGGGCAATGTGAGTGAGCTTAGATAGAAGCTAAATATCTGCCATATATCCTTTCAAATTTATGATTAAGAAGGTCACATATACATTTTTAAACACATTCCTTTTTGATAATGAATGAAGAATAAAATTTTGAAATGTCATCAGCTACAAAACTGTTCATTTTTCTTTTGTTGGTGTTCACTGTGCCTGGTGATTGCCTGATAATGGTGAAAAAGGGCCAGGCTGAGCCAAGCTTGATTTCCTGTTGTTCCTCTGACTACCTGGAGTAGTTTTACTGGCACAACAGCCTGCCTGTGGCCAAACCAATAATGACCAAAAATGTGTTTCTTTTCTTGAGTGCAATTCCTTCCTCCGGCCAATTTTCAAGAATAAATAAATGAAGAATTCCACTTTAGGCTTCATTGATCTTCAAATTATGGCCAAATGGGGAATTATAAAACCTATTCTCTTCCTGGTCCAGATTCGAACAGCAGATTCACCCTGCTCTTTTCTCTGTGATGCCTTCTACTGCAGGAATGTGCTCTGCAGTACTCCATCAAAGAGGTACTTTGTCACCTGTAGCTTTTAGTAAAATTCAGCTAATTGGGGGCCACTATCAGAAGTCAGAGGATGGGGAAAGTCGGGTGGAAGTAGTTTGGCCTGTGGTTTCCTCTCTGTGTGCTCATCTAGGACTGAACAGACCTGTCAAGAGAAAAACCTCTGCCCATCTTGCTTATTTTCAACTCTCTCCTTAGGGTTCTAGTCATAGCTTCCTCTGCTTGTCTCTCTGGGCCCCTGCGTGGGAAACAGGTTTGATTTTGTTAATTTTTTTGTTTTCTGTTTTTGTTTTTGTTTTGTCTCTATATTATATCATTGCTATCCCCTATGACCTTTGTCAGTGGTCCTTTTATGAATAAAGACTTCTCAAATTATCTTCATTTAAAGGTGCCTTCTGCCGTTCCTACACCTACAGATCGTACCTGTGTTCTTAGGAGGAGGCTGTCAATTGGGTGTTGGTCCCAGATAAACTCTTCGAAAATACTTGTCCATCCAGACTTATCCTTTTTCTAGTGCTTCTTGTGGCAGGGAGAGCATTAACTCTTGAAATGCCTTATCTCAGTATTGAGAACATTGTTCCTATGTTACACTTAATTTCACTGCTTTAGGATACCTTTTTCTTTCTGGACTGAGACAAAAAATAACAAAGGTTAAAAGTTAAAACCAGGCTGTGTGAAGACATGAGCAGTAGACTCAGAGAAACTTATCCTTGACATACTTATTTAGACCATAAATTTTCATTTGATAGAAACATGACTATATTTAGATGTATGTATGTTGGGGAAACCCATAGAAACCACATGCAAGAAGGGACATCATATTTCTATCTTTTATGAAATACCTAAGCCCCAGCAGTTTAAATTTAAGTAAAATAGATTTTTCAATCCATAAAAGAAGACGCCTTTGACCTTTTAGTTCCCCAGCAAGGAATCAAAGCCTCTGCCACTTGGTGTAATTCAGAGATAGATGGAATTCTACAGTGAGACTGCTAGGGAAGGTGCTGAGACATTAGACTGTGCTCAGCTGAGTCAGCAATGATTTAATAGCACCATCCATGTGGTCGCTGTCCTTCATGTGCCTGTGGTCTTTGTTTGTATGTGCTACCAATCCTTCATCCGTATGAGACTAATCCTGTTAGTCAGTGCAATGTGTAGAAGAGTTCAGGATGGACAGAGATCAGGAAACCTGCTTCAGGCAGGCAGCAGAGGCAGAATATGAACGCATGCCTACATAATGCCAAAGGAGGTTAGGTCTCAGTGGCTGATGTCAGGACTCCTGGGGAACTTGGAGGCCAGGTGTTGGTCCTAGATCTAGGCCTCTGGGTGCTATCAGATTTGTGATTCAAATTTGTGCCAAGCTTTTAGAAGTACCTCTAAACACTATTATTATTATAAGCAATTCCCTGGTTCTCTGGCAATATTGTTTTTAACATCTATGATTCAAGTTCACCTTTGGCTTCTCTTCCTTTGTGCTAAAAGACTAACCTTTACCTTCACCAAGCACCAACTCCTACTTTAGTCTACTGCTCTCTGGTGGAGTTTTTCATTAGTCAATCCCTGAGAAAGGCTGATCTATATTTCTCATGAAATACCTAAGCCCTGTCGGTTAAAATTTAAGTAAAATAGATTTTTAGGTCCAGAAAAGAAGCCTTTGACCTTTCAGTTCCCTAGTGAGGAATAAAAGTCTCTGTTGCTTGATATAATTTAGAAAGAGATAGAAGTCCACAGTGGGACTGTTGGGGAGGGATTTTAGATGCATGAAAACAAGAGGATCGGCCTGACCTTTTCCTCCCTCTAAAAAGAAAGTGGGGGACATATCATAGAGTCTCATTGATTTCCCATTATAAGCTCAAATATATAACATGCTCATTGTTACAAATAAAACAATGTAAGTTGCATGTTTCCTACTAAATTAAAATGATTTCCAGTTTCAGGAAGGTTTGTGTTTATTTGACCCTGACATTAAAGTGCCCGCCTTGCTTCTGCTTTTGTTGAATGAACTAATATGGTGTTAAGAATGAAGGATAAGGGAAGAGATCAATCTGCCTTAGTCTTCTAATGCAACTAGACCCATCTAACTGTGATTTTTCCCTTGCACATGTCCCAAAGGAAGCTGGCTAAGAAGCAGAAGGAGACACAGAGTGGAGCCCAGAGGGAGATGGGACCTGTGGCCTCTGCTGACAAGCCCGCCACCAAGCTCAGCACCAATCGCAATGATGAAGGCTTCTCCTCCAGCTCTCAGGATGTTAATGGATTCAGTAAGTCAAGCCAACCAAGGTGAATGGCGTATCGGTGGTCAATTTTGGTGCTGGTGCTTCCCCTGGGGATCCCTCATGATGACCAAGTCCAGTAAACCATAAAATCTGATTGCTTCCTTGGGATATCAGAGATGAAGGGTCTTCTCCCTGGCAAAGCTTTAGGGTGGCCCTACCTGATATAAAATGAGGATTTAAGAATATGGGACTAAAGTGGCTCAGCTAATAAACATGCCACATGGGCATGAGTTTGGATCCCCGGCACACAAAGAAAACGTTAGTCTGGGTGGCATGTACCAATAAGCTCATCACTGGGGGGGGGGGGGAGGAGACAGGTGGATTCCCTAGGGCTTGCTAGACAGCCAGTCTAGCCTAATCCATGAACTCCAAGTCCAGTGAGAGAGCCATCTCAAAAAGTAACATAGGACTGACGCTGAATCAAGGCCAGCAGTTTGTTGAAGCGGTTGGTTTCAAGAAGGTGCCTAAATAAATATCTTTCTATGGTCTGTTGGCCATCTCAGAAATTTAAAAATGTAATGGTCAATTCATTACAAAGAAACATCTGTCTGGATATGGTACCCAGCTCTGTAATTGCAGCACTTGGGAGGCTGAGGCAAGAAAATTGACAGTTTGAGGCCTGCCTGGGCCACAGTAAAATCCTGTCTAGGGTAGGTGAAGTGGGGCAGGGAGCCAAAAAAACAGCTGAGTCATTGGTGACAGATGTGGGGGTGATAGTCTTAATGACATTCTACAGTTTCTATATAATGCTAATATATTACTGATTTAGCTTTTGTTCATTAAATTATGTGTTAAACCGGTTACCAAGAGAAAAGATTACTGTGGGTTTTTTTTACCCAGAACATGACTCTGTACTGTGAATTTCTGTGCAATAGTGTCCTTTTACATAGTTACGGCTCTAACTTGTATACTTTAAACTTACTCAAAGTAAAAGCTTTGAAACAAAAATAAGCTAGGAAGTGATTGAAGTATTTACACAATATTAACTGCTGATGTTCACGTGCATACACATGTACACACACACAAATACATGTGAACATGCACATATCTGTAAACCGCACATACAAAAATAAACCAGCCAGAACCTATGCCTAGGCAGATGGACTGGGAATAAGTCATCCTAAAAAGAGAGACAAGTAGTCAAAAATAATAATAGTTACAAAGAAGGAGGAGGAAGAAAAGGAGGAGGATGTGACCTTCAAGTCCAATAAAAAAAAAAAAAAAAAAAAAGAAGAAGAAGAAGAAGAAGAAGAAGCATACTTTACTGAACTTAGTGCCTGAGAATTTTCAAAACTATTTCACATTTTCTGCATAAGGTAGATGAATCATGGAATGTTTCTGTCTCTATCCCTAATATTTAAGGAACTGAGGTTTAAAGAAACAATCTCTAAAATCCCAAGTCCATACTGGAAGTGGTGCCTCCCAAACCCTAAATAGTTCTATTAGGTCAAAACTGTCTTCATCTTCATGCAGCACTACTAAGGCATTCTTGACTAATATAAGCAGTTTAGATTCCATGGTTGACTCATCCAAAGAACTCCATGGCTAGGTAGTTATAAGCCTTGTTTTATGACCTAGCTTGAGAAAGCTGCCATTGTTCTATTCTTTCAACCACGCTATAAGCTAGTTCTTTCCTGGATTTAGTAATAAGATAATACATTTTCACTATTATCACTTGCATTATAAACAGAAGAAACCATGTTTTGTAAAGATCACTTTAGATCTGGTCTGTCTGGGGGATGTGGAGTGATGAGATAACAAAAGAACAAAGGAGATATATATATATCCACTGTCTATGATGCAGGCACTCTTGTTTAATTTCCACCATAATCATATGGGACACTTAGCATTGCTGATCCTACTTTGTAGATAAAATATGTTTGTGTCAGCTTCCCAGAGTTCCATAAATCATTTCTCATGATCCAAGATTCCTAGGCTGGAGTGCAGCAAAAAACTTAGAAGGTTTTTCCAAACAAAATTTCCTTGTTGATAAGAGATGGGACATAGACTGAGGGCTGTAGATTTCCTAACACCTTCCAAATGGCCCTTACAGATGCCCTGGTGAAGAACACAGGACTGTGAGGAAAGCAATTACTATTTTCAAATGTAAGAGTTCTGTCTTTCTGCTTCTCGGATACCTCACTCAGGATGATCTTTTCTAGTTCCCACCAGTTAGTTACCTTCAAATTTTATGATTTTCTTGTTTTTTTTTTTTTATCACTGAGTAATATTCCATTGTGTAGATGGAATATTGTGTACCACAATTTAAGACACACAAGGTATATACTCACTCACACGTGGATACTGAAATCTGTACACCTAAGGAAGCTAATCAGAAAGGAGGACTCTGGCTAAGATGCTCAATCCCCATTCAGAAAGGCAAAGAGGATGGACATCAGAGGAGAGAGAAAACAGAGAACAGGACAGGAGCCTACCACAAAGGACCTCTGAAAGGCTCTACCCTGCAGGGTATCGAGGAAGATGTTGAGACTCATAGCCAAACTTTGGGCAGAGTGCAGGGAATCTTATGAAAGAAGTGGGAGATAGTAAGACCTGGAGAGGACAGGAGCGCCACAAGGACAGCAACAGATCCTAAAATTCTGGGCACAGGGGTATTTTCTGAAACTCATACTCCAGCCAAGGACCACTCATAGAGATGGCCTGGAACCCCTGCACAGAGGTAGCCTATGGCAGTTCAGTATCTCCATAGTGATGGGAACAGGGACTGTCTCTAACAGGAACTGATTAGCCTGCTCTTTGATCACCTCTCCCTGATGGCCACAGAGGAAGACAATGCAGCCACTCCTGATGAGACCTGACAGACTAGGGCCAGAGGGAAGGGGAGGAGGACCTCCCTTTTCAGTGGACTGGGAGAGAGACATGGGTGGGGAAGAGGGAGGGTGGGATTGGGAGTGGAGGAGGGAGGTACAGGGGAATACAAAGTTAATTAACTGTAATTAATTAAAAAAATACTTATAAAAAAAAAAGGTGCCGCCTTTGGGAAAGATTAGTTTAAACCTACCCTCTCCCAAAAAGAAAAAGGGTGAGAAAAAGGAATACTCCTATCCTTTACCTGTTGTTAATGTTACCAGATGTTAACAGTTTTTCAATATTGGTTGCACTTTCTCTCACCAAACACAATTTTCTGAGCTACTTAGGAGTCAAGTTAAAGTTTTCGGGACATTCCACCTTTAGAGATTTGGGTATGCGGTTCCTATGATGTAAAACTGCTCTTCAACGCCTCACAATAGGATTAGTCTTCTCTAAGTATCATTGGTCCAATGATTTAAAGTTCTCCTGTGTCCCCAGAATATTCTGGCTGCTTTGCTGTAAATGGGGATCTAGCCAATGCACGCACATTCCATTTGGTTTGTTGTCTCTGTTGGCTTTCCTATAGTCCCCTAACCTTTTTTTTTTTTTTTTTCAGAAAGCTGACATTTTTCCAAAGTCTAGGACAATTGTTCTACAGAGTGATCTATAAGAACAGAGCTGTCTGATTTTTCCATCATATTTCATTTACGTTAATCATTTTGGAAAAAAGATACACTATGTATTACTATTGTTTACTGCTCTAAATTTTACCAATAAGCACATGATATCACTTTACCTCTATTGATGATGCTAAGTTTGAATACTACTAAAGGTTGGATGATTGATTTTAAGACAAAACTATAAAAATATACTGACAAATATGAACAAATATTTGATTTTTTGCTTCTTCTTATAGATAAGAGACAATCTGTGGTTTGTTTAACCCTGCACATAGCCCTTTCCTGTCCTAATCTGGGCAAAGTACCTGGATTCAGGTTGGGAAGGCAGACACAGAACTGGAGAGACACAGGCTTTGGCTAGGAAATGGGCTTGGTGTGTCCTTGAAGAGAGGTTGGTCCTGAGTCGCACTGATTTGTCTCTAGCTCTTCTGCTTTGAGCATCGAAAGTGTAGCCTTGAAAATGACCCTAGTTTTACTTATCCATCCCGAACCTCTCCTGTACAACATAGCCTCGGGTACACACTTTTTATCCTGTTAGGAGAAGTGCTGTGGGGAGACCTCAGATGCCAAAAGAAGTTTGACAATCACTGTGACCCTGAAGTTGCAGGTATTTAGTCTCAAGCTTGCTAGTCATATGGGAAAGCAAGCTGGATCACACTGATATTTTTGGATGTCAAAAAAATATCATCACTGTTTTCACTGTGACTGAAATGTTAGACTCTCAAGATTAAAGTGCTGGAGACTGAAGTGGATTCTTCGCAAATGAGAACGAAAGGGGAAGAAGATTCAGTGGGATCTGAGGAGACATTTCAAAGGGCAAGGATAGTCTTCCCAAACAACTGGACGTGTGCGGTGTCCATATTTTACACTTGTACACACATGCATCCATAAAACCATACATACATAGAACAATAATGTGCCTATGCACTCCTGTATATATATATATATATATATATATATATATATATATATATATATATGAATGTATTTATTTTAATTATATTCATTTTTAAAGGGCAGAAAATAATTTCAATTGACTGGTTTATTGAATTATTATGAAATCTTGCATTTGTTTGAGTCACGGAATATTTTAGAATTTTTTTCTAACCATCTTCAGGCTGCAACTACAAACACACTCTGGGGATTTTTTTTTTTTTTTTGAATGCCCTAAAATGCATCAGGTAACTTTTAAAATGCCCTGTGGAACCATTGGGATGAGATTTGAAGGGGGAAAAAAAAAAACGTAAGTAATGCTTACACTGGAGATGTAGAAATTGCTTCTAAAATCACCCTGATGTATGTAAAATTGAATCTATTTTCATGACATTAGGGAAGTGGCTGTCTGCCTTCTGAATCGGCGTCTTTAAGAGTGACTGAGATTATGTGCAAATTTTGAGGCAGCACTGAGAGAGGGAGGGCAGGAGAAGAGTTGTTGCGTTGGAGATTATAGAAGGACATGCTTTGGGCAATTATCTCATTACTGAGTAGGTGGGCCCCAGCTTCATTCAAATTCTGCGTTTTCCTGCTTAGGTCTGTTTTCGGGCCTTATCTATAACCAGTGACTGCTATGTTTGGCAACATCTCTTCAGTCAAGCCTCCCAATATTGTGTAGGAACAATGACCTCTGGGCAGAAGGGTGACAGGGCTCTGTCAGATATGGGCTGTTGCGGTGGAGTGCTTAGGCATTCTTTTAAAAGCAGTGCATGTCGCATTTCAAGGACAAACAATGCACATTGTTTTCCATTTAAAGAAAAGCTGGCTTTTATTAGGTGATCTGATTGTGATCTTGGCTGCCTTAAGTACTTGTAATTTTTTTTTTCCTGTGATCGTTTGCTCACTGGAATTGTTTTCTGGCTCTTTCCTCAAGTACTCTTCTTATATATCATTATATTTGCTTCTTTTTCTCTTGTATTTATGTGTCTTCCCCTTGCTCGTTTTCAAAATAAACAAAATGCTTCAAAACAAATCACAGTTGAATCCCTGCCATAGGGGCTTGCATGCTTGCCTTTCTCATTCTGCATTTAGACTTCCTTGTTCACTGGCTGTCTCATTAGTTTTCACTCCCTCTGAGCTAGAGTTACAGGAGATGGTGAACCACCTGATTTGGACACTGGAAACCAAACTTGGGTCTTTTGGGAGAACAGGAAGTAAGCGTTTTTAACCACTGGGCCATCTCTCTAGCCTCCAGAGAAATATTTCTAGTTGTGCAACATATCTCAACAGTAGACCTTTATTTTTGCATCATAGATAATAGGTTTAATATTGTGCCTATTCTACATGTGGGTAAACTGAGATACAAAGTACATAGCCTTTGACAAGTCAAAATCATGGCAAAATCTAAGTCAAAATCTAAGCCTATCAACTCATTTCTGCCAAGGTTTTAGGGAAATAGCCAGAAAGAGCATCCATGTTAAGAAGAATAGGAAAATAAAAATTAAGATAAGAAAATTAGAAATAAAAGCAATAGAGTCAATTCAGTGAAACATTAATAGAATTATACCTTAATTGTATCTAAATATGTAAGCTATAGCATGTAGAAATCATCAGACATTAGACCACTAAGAACTCAGCTAAGTCAGGAGTTGTTTGAGAAAAGTAGTTAAAATTCAGAACTTACCTCACATATAAACATCTTTTCAAAAGATATTTATTATATTATTTTTTTATTTGTGTGTGTGTGTGTGTGTGTGTGTGTGTGTCTGTGTGTGTATCTGGCAGCAAACACTCAAAGAGGAGGATAACTTGGGGGAGTGCCTACTACACACTTTGTAAATGCTAGATTGCCTCCATTTGGAAAATGAGGAGCAAAGTTTAGGACACCTAAAGTAAACAAGCCCAAAGTCACACAGCACAGAAATAGCAGAGATGACATTAGGAGCCAAATGGAGTTTTCCACCCTCCAACCAGGGCCATGAATTACAGCTTGGCAATTGCCAGCTTCATGGAATGAGTTCTTTGGTACTGGCAGAGACAGACAGCAATCTTCCCCAGTTATAGGGTGGCAAATGTTCTGCATGTGTGCAAACGCTTCCACCACATCTCTGTCGGTCATGGGGCTTCTATCCAGGTATTGCCATGAAGCCAGTTAGATCGTCATGACCATCTGAGTCTAGCCTCACAACAACCCTGTCCTGACCATAGGTTTATTGCTGAACCCACTTGACAGTGAACACACACATGCATATACAGTAAAACATCTCCCTACACTTGTTGGAAGCATTGTTGAAGAACTATGTATCCAAACGTACGTATTCTCCTTTCCAAATGGGACAGCTTCATCTTTAATCACTACGACCCCTCTACAGTGAAGCTGGGTGGAAGCAACACTATATAAAGGCAAAACTGCCCTGCAGAGTGGGAAGACAGCGCCTCCCCTCTCCTGTGTTTATCTAAACTCCTGCTTCAGCTGCGCCTGCCCAGTGGATGCTGTCATAGACACATCCTGCAGGAGATTGCTGGGAAAACAAGAGTCTAGATCAATGCTGTCGTCTTTATTATTGTTGAGCTGGAACAATCTGCAAGAAAACACAGAAATAAATGTGCAGGGATAGCTTCCGGCCCCTGGCTCAAAACAAGGAAGGAAAACAGAACCAGACAATAATCACCTTTGTTGCATAACTTTGTGTTGAACCAGCCTGCAAATTGAACTCCAGGATTCTTCCCCTGTCTTTGTGACCAAAATACACTTCATGGATAGGAATGTGCAGTTTTCCATTTAAAGACACACTGCCTTCTCTTCAGTAAACTCATTTTGATCTTACTGCCTTGCATACTGATAATTGTTCCCTACAGTCCTTTGTCCCTTTTCTGGATGATTCTTCGGCTGTACTGGCATATTGTGCTTATGTCTTCTTCCGCTTGTGTATTCATGTGTCATCTTCTCCTGGCTCATTTCAGTCCAGAGAAAAAATGCTTCAGGAGCTGTTTCCTTCTGATGATGAGAGTGGCCCCTCAAGCCTGAGGCATGTCCCTGTCACTCAACAGACAGAACTCATAAAAGAGTTTCTTTGGACACAAGTTAGGAATTGTTCAAGTTTGGTTCTCTCGTAGGGCAGCTGAGCAGAGATGAGAGATGGGGCAGGCAAAAGAAAGCACCGGGCAAAATGCAGCTTGATTTATTTTAGAAATACCTTGTGTAACTAAAGAAATTGACATTGGGACAATGGATCAGAACTTTAAAATGTACCAGGGGTTGGAGGGGATTGTGGTAAAAATCCCGGGAAGTTGAGCCAGCTACGGAAATGAGTCTTGGCCTCCCCTGGGGTAACCTTTTACTTCATGGTATGTGATGCTGATGACTGTTATCTCCACTGGGGACCTTATCTGGGTCTGTTTTATTATTATTATTATTATTAAGTTTTTATTTTTTTTATTATAATCTTTTATTTATTTTTTATTAATTACACTTTATTCATTTTGTATCCCCCCATAAGCCCCTCCCTCCTCCCCTGCCGATCCCACCCTCCCTCCCCTTTCTGCATGCATGCCACTCCCCAAGTCCACTGATAGGGGAGGTTCTCCTCTCCTTTCTGATCTTAGTCTATCAGTTCTCATCAAAAGTGGCTGCATTGTCCTCTACTGTGGCCTGGTAAGGCTGCTCCCCCCTCAGGGGGAAGTGATCAACGAGCAGGCCAATCAGATTATGTCAGAGGCAGTCCCTCTTCCCATTACTATGGAACCCACTTGGACACTGAACTGCCATGGGCTACACCTGTGCAGGGGTTCCAGGTCATCTCCACATATAGTCCTTGGTTGGAGTATGAGTCTCTGGGAAGTTCCCTGTGTTCAAATTATCTTGTTCTGTTGCTCTGCTTGTGGAGTTCCCGTTCCCTCCAGCTCTTACTATTTCCCACTTCTTACATAAAATTCCATTCACTCTGCCCATCATTTGGCCATCAGGCTCAGCATCTGCTTTGACAGTCTATACTGCAGAAGCTTTCAGAGGCCCTCTGTGGCAGGTTTCAAGGTGGTTTCCTGTTTTCTTCTGGCTTTCAGAGGCCCTCTGCAGCGGGTTCCGAGGTTGTTTCCTATTTTCGTTTTCTTCTGATGTCCATCCTCTTTGCCTTTCAGGATGGAGATTGAACATTTTAGTTAGGGTCCTCTCTTTTGCTTAGTTTGTTTAGATGTACAGCTTTTAGTGGGTTTATTCTATATTGTATGTTTATATGAGTGAGTATATACCGTGAGTGTCTTTTTGCTTCTGGGTCAATTCACTCAGGATGATCCTTTCCAGGTCCCACCATTTACCTGCAAATTTCATGATTTCCTTATTTTTCATTGCTGAGTAATACTCCATTGTATAGATGTACCACAGTTTCTGCATCCATTCTTCAGTTGAGGGGCATCTGGGTTGTTTCCAGCTTCTGGCTATTACAAATAAAGCTGCTACAAACATGGTTGAACAAATGTCCTTGTTGTGTACTTGCGCCTCTTTTGGGTATATGCCTAGGAGTGGTATGGCTGGATCTTGAGGAAGCGCTATTCCTAGTTGTCTGAGAAAGCGCCAGATTGATTTCCAGAGTGGTTGTACCAGTTTACATTCCCACCAGCAGTGGAGAAGCGTTCCCCTTTCTCCACAACCTCTCCAGCATGTGTTGTCCCTTGAGATTTTCATCTTGGCCATTCTGATGGGTGTAAGGTGAAATCTCAGGGTTGTTTTGATTTGCATTTCCCTAATGGCTAATGAGGTTGAGCATTTCTTTAAGTGCTTCTCTGCCATTCGATATTCCTCTGCAGAGAATTCTCTCTTTAGCTCTGTTCCCCATTTTTTAAGTGGATTACTTGGTTTGTTGCTTTTCAGCTTGTTTAGTTCTTTATATATATTGGATATGAGTCCTCTGTCAGATAGAGGGTTGGTGATGATTCTTTCCCAATCTGTAGGCAGTCGCTTTGTTTTGATGACAGTGTCCTTTGCTTTACAGAAGCTTTTCAATTTCATGAGGTCCCATTTATTGATTGTTGCTCTTAGAGCCTGTGCTGTTGGTGTTCTGTTCAGGAAGTTTTCTCCTGTACCAATGAGTTCTAGGGTATTCCCCACTTTTTTTTCTAGCCGATTTAACGTGTCTGGTTTTATGTTGAGGTCTTTGATCCACTTGGACTTCAGTTTTGTGCAGGGTGATAAGTATGGATCTATTTTCATTTTTCTACATGTAGACATCCAGTTAGACCAGCACCATTTGTTGAAGATGCTATCTTTTTTCCATTGTATGGTTTTGGCATCTTTGTCAAAAATCAGGTGTCCGTAAGTGTGTGGGTTTATTTCTGGGTCTTCTGTTCAATTCCATTGATCCACCATTCTGTTTCTATGCCAGTACCATGCAGTTTTTATAACTATTGCTCTATAGTACAGCGTGAGATCAGGGATGGAGATACCTCCAGAAGATCTTTTATTGTAGAGGATTGTTTTAGCAATTCTCGGTTTCTTGTTATTCCATACAAAGTTGAGAATTTTTCTTTCCAGGTCTGTAAAGAATTGTGTTGGCAATTTGATGGGAATTGCATTAAATCTGTAGATTGCTTTTGGTAAGATGGCCATTTTTACTATGTTAATCCTGCCAAGCCATGAGCATGGGAGATCTTTCCATCTTCTCATATCTTCCTCTAATTCTTTCTTCAGAGACTTGAAATTTTTTTCATACAAGTCTTTGACTTCCTTGGTTAGGGTTACGCCACGGTACTTTATGTCATTTGTGGCTATTGTGAAGGGTGTTGTTTCTCTAATTTCTTTCTCAGCCCTTTTGTCTTTTGTATACAGGAGTGCTACTGATTTTTTTGAGTTAATTTTATATCCGGCCACTTTGCTGAAGGTGTTTATCAGCTGTAGGAGTTCCCTGGTAGAGTTTTTGGGGTCACTCATATATACTATCATATCATCTGCAAATAGTGATAATTTGACTTCTTCCTTTCCCATCTGTATCCCCTTGATCTCCTTCGACTGTCTTATTGCTCTAGCAAGGACTTCCAGCACTATGTTGAAGAGATATGGAGACAGTGGGCAGCCTTGTCTTGTCCCTGATTTCAGTGGGATTGCTTTAAGTTTCTCTCCGTTCAGTTTGATGTTGGCTATAGGCTTGCTGTATATCGCCTTTACTATGTTTAGATATGTGCCTTGTATCCCTGAACTCTCCAGTACTTTAAACATGAATGGATGTTGGATTTTGTCAAATGCTTTTTCAGCATCTAGGGAGATTATCATGTGGTTTTTTTCTTTCAGTTTGTTAATATGGTGGATCACATTGATGGATTTCCGTATATTGAACCACCCCTGCATACCTGGGATGAAGCCTACTTGGTCATAGTGGATAATATCTTTGATGTGTTCTTGGATCCGGTTTGCAAGTATTTTGTTAAGTATTTTTGCATCAATGTTCATAAGGGAGATTGGCCTGAAATTCTCTTTCTTTGTTGAGTCTTTGTGAGGTTTAGGTACCAAGGTGATTGTGGCTTCATAGAATGAGTTTGGTAATGTTCCTTCTGTTTCTATTTTGTGGAATAGTTTGAAGAGAATTGGAGTTAGCTCTTCTTTGAAGGTCTGGTAGAATTCTGCACTGAAGCCATCTGGTCCTGGGCTTTTTTTGGATGGGAGACTTTTGATGACTGCTTCTATTTCTTTGGGGGATATAGGACTATTTAGTTGATTTACCTGGTCCTGATTCAGCTTTGGTGAGTCAAATCGATCAAGAAAATTGTCCATTTCATTTAGATTTTCAAATTTTGTGGCATATAGACTTTTGAAGTAAGTCCTAATGATTGTTTGGATTTCCTCAGTGTCTGTAGTTATGTCCCCCTTTTCATTTCTGATTTTGTTGATTTGGGTGGTGTTTCTCTGCCTTTTAGTTAGCTTGGCTAAGGGTTTGTCTATCTTGTTGATTTTCTCAAAGAACCAGCTCTTGGTTTCATTGATTCTTTGAATTGTTTTATTTGTTTCTAATTGATTGATTTCAGCCCTGAGTTTGATTATTTCCAGCCGTCTACTCCTTTTTGGTGTGTCTGCTTCTTCTTTTTCTAGGGTTTTTAAGTGGGCCATTAAGTTGCTTGAATGAGCTGTCTCGAATTTCTTCTTGAAGGCACTTAGTGCTATGAACTTTCCTCTTAGCACTGCTTTCATTGTGTCCCACAAGTTAGGGTATGTTGTGTCTTCATTTTCATTGAGTTCTAGAAAGGCTTTAATTTCTTTCTTTATTTCTTCCCTGACCCAGCTGTCATTTAGTAACAAGTTGTTCAGTTTCCATGAGTGTGTAGGCTTTTTGCTATTTCTGTTGTTGTTGAAGTCCAGCTTTATTCCATGGTGATCAGACAGGATACAAGGGATTATTTCAGTCTTCTTGTATCTGTTGAGGCTTGCTTTGTGACCAACTATATGGTCTATTTTGGAGAAGGTTCCATGAGGTGCTGAGAAGAAGGTAAATTCTTTTGTGTTTGGGTGTAAAGTTCTGTAAATGTCTGTGAGGTCCATTTGATTCATGACCTCTGTCAGAGATATTGTTTCTTTGTTTAATTTCTGTTTTGTTGACCTGTCCTTTGTTGAGAGTGGGGTGTTGAAGTCTCCCACTATTAATGTGTGGGGATCTATATGTGGTTTAAATTTTATCAATGTTTCTTTTACAAATGTGGGTGCTCTTGTATTTGGGGCATAGATGTTCAGGATTGTGATGTCTTCCTGGTGGAATTTTCCCTTGATGAGTATGAAGTGTCCTTCCTCATCTCTTTTTATTATTTTTGGTTGAAAGTCTATTTTATCAGATATTAGAATGGCTACTCCTGCTTGTTTCTTGGGTCCATTTGCTTGGAAAGTCATCTTCCAACCTTTTACCCTCAGGTAATGTCTATCTTTGTGTCTTAGGTGTGTTTCTTGTATGCAACAGATTGCTGGGTTTTGTTTACGTATCCATTCTGTTAATCTGTGTCTTTTTACTGGAGAGTTGAGTCCATTGATGTTGAGAGAGATTAATGACCAGTGGCTGTTAGATCCTTTGATTTTGATGTTGGCTGTGTTCATAAGTTTGTGTGCTTGGTTGCTTTTTGTTTTGCTGTAGTAAGGTTAATTATTTCCTGTGTTTTCTTGACAGAAGCTAATTTTCTTGGGTTGTATTTTCCCTTCCAGTGTCTTCTGTAATGCTGGATTTGTGTGTAGGTATTGTTGAAATTTGTTTTTGTCATTGAATATCTTGTTTTCTCCGTCTATGAGGACTGAGAGTTTTGCAGGGTATAGTAGCCTGGGTTGACATCTGTGTTCTCTTAGGGTCTGCATGATATCTGTCCAGGCCCTTCTGGCTTTCATAGTTTCTGTTGAAAAGTCAGGTGTGATTCTAATGGGTTTGCCATTATATGTTACTTGGCCTTTTTCCCTTGCAGCTTTTAGTATTTTTTCTTTGTTCTGTATACTTCCTGTTTTGATTATTATGTGGCGGGAGGATTTTCTTTTCTGGTCAAATTTGTTGGGTGTTCTGTAGGCCTCATGTATCCTTATTGGCTTCTCCTTTAACTTGGGGAAATTTTCTTCAATGATTTTGTTGAAAATATTTTCTGGGCCTTGGAGAAGGGAGTCTTCTTTTTCCTCTATTCCTATTATTCTCAAATTTTGTCTTTTCATATTGTCTTGGATTTCTTGGACGGTCTGTGTCAGGAATTTTTTGGATTTCACATTTTCTTTGACAGATACATCGATTTCTTCCATTGTATCTTCTACACCTGAGATTCTTTCTTCCATTTCTTGTATTCTGTTGGTTATGCTTACCTCTGTAGTTCCTGTTTTCTTCCCTAAATTCTTCCTCTCCATTATTTCCTCCATTTGTGTTTTCTTTAATTTTTCTAGTTCTATCTTCAGGTCTTGAGTTGTTTTGTTTACTTCCTTCACCTGTCTGCTTGTATTTTCCTCTTTTTCTTTTAGTTCCTTCAACTCTGTCTCTTTGATTTCTTTCAGTGATTTAATTATTTCTTCTCTGAAGGCCACAAGCTGTTTGGCTGCATCTTCCCGTATTTCTTCACGGATGGCCCTAATTTGCTTGTCTTTATCTTCCTCCATTTCTTTACGGATAGCCATGATCTGTTTGGTTTTATCTTCCTCTAATTCTTTACGTATTTTATCTGTTTCCTCTATTATTCTCTTCATCAACATAGATGTAAGGTCATCTTCTTGATTTTCTATTATGCTGCATTGTTCAGGGCTGTTCGCCCCTGGATGGCTGGGTTCTGGAGATGCCATATTGCTCTGTCTTTTGTTGGTTGAGCCTTTACGCTGACCTCTACCCATTGGGCTGATTTAGGTTTTGGCTGTTAGTTTCTGTGCTTCCTGGAGTCCTGAGGTAGGGAGTATCCCCTTGGCCGGAAGATGATTTTTCCTGAAGGAGTCCTTCTC
>NW_026586589.1:2547325-2558572 GCF_907164565.1 Psammomys obesus
AGTATCCCCTTGGCCGGAAGATGATTTTTCCTGAAGGAGTCCTTCTCTGCTTTTTGGTTATGGTCACTGTATGGCCAGTGTTTCTCCGGAGATGCCACTGCTCACCTCAGGTTTATAGCCCTGAGTAGTAGCTGTGGTCTATGTTAGGCAGGGGGGGATCTCCTCTTACCCATAAAATTTCTCAAGACAGCTGCCCCACTGCTGGGTTTCTTGTTATAAATTTAGTGTGCTGCTGCTCACTAAATTTCCATGTACAGTCCTCTTGAAGAAACTGCTGATTCCCTAGCTATGGGGTTTTCTCCCAACAGGGAAACTCAGTCTGTTATCCTGGGGCGCACAGTTCTGTCTGAGAAAGTGGGAGGTGCACTCAGCAAGTCTCTGGGCCAAAGGCTGATTGCTCTGCTCTGGACCTGGAGAATGTGCACCTAGGTTGATTTGGCGCCTGGGGGCACTGTTCTGGTCTGGAGGCTGGGTGCCTCACTCTGGACCAGAAGCTGTGTGTCTCTGTCTGGGATGGCGGCTACAGGCACTGCTCTGGTCCAGACGCTGTGGGTGCAGCCCCCCTGAAGGATCAGGGATTCCTACAGTTTTGGCAGTCCAGCCAGGGACGACTGGCCGATCCCTGGTACAGTATCTGAGGGCTGCTGTAATGGCTCTTCGACTCCTGCAGGTCCGAGGATGCAGCTGTGTGTCCCAGTGCCTCAGGGGAACGCAACAATGGCGGCAGAGCACAGCGCTTCTGCCTGCACTAGAGTCTGCGTGAGTCCAGGAAGTGTTTTGGTGCTGGGTGTCCTAAGCGTTAGAGCTGCTGACCCCCTCCGCTGGGGGTTTCCTCCTGCCAGAGACACGCAGTCTGGTGCCCTGTTGCCCTGGTGCCCACAGTTCTATCTGAGGCGGCGAATCACACATGCAGGCAGGGCTCTGTGCAGGCAGGCGCCTTTGTCCCTCCCGGCTCTGGGTTGGGGCTGGCTCCTGGGGCACCCGCGGAACCTGAGTCTTTTCCAGGGGATGTCTGGGTAACCTGGGGTCGGTCCCAATTGTTTCCTGCTCCGTGGGGTTATCTCTCGACTGGGAGATCCAGTCTATGGTGTTGTGGGCCCACAGTTCAGTCTGGGACCGTGACCAGATCGCGCTGGCGGGTAGCTCTGGGCTGGCGACCAAGCGCCTGGCGGAACGGGGATCTCTTCCGCGGTTTTGCCGGGTGAGTTAAAGCTGATCGAATCCCCCACCGTGGGGTATCCTCTCACCTGAGAAACACAACCACTTGTGTTTTATGGCCGCGAGTTCTGATTGCTGGTCACTGTGCCAATCCTGCTGTGCTGCTCCTCAGAATGAGAGTCTTCCCGGCGCTGCCATCTTGCCCCGCCTCCTAAGTTTTTATTTTTAAATTAATTACAGTTTATTCACTTTGTATCCCAGCTGTAGCCTCCTCTCTCATTCCCTTCCAATCCCAACCTCCCTCCCTCAATTCCTCCCATTCCCCTCTCCAAGTCCACGGATAGGGGAGGTCCTCTTCCCCTTCCAATTGACCCTAGCTTATCAGGTCTCATTAGGACTGGCTACATTGTTCTCCCCTGTGGCCTGGTAAGGCTGCTACCCCCTCAAGTGGAGGTGATCAAAGAGCCAGCCACTGAGTTAATGTCACAAACAGTCCCTGTTCCCCTTACTAGGAAACCCTCCTGGATACTGAGGTGCCATGGGCTACATCTGAGCAAGGGTTCGAGGTTATATCCATGAATGATCCTTGGTTAGAGTATCAGTCTCAGAAAAAGACCCCTGTGCCCAGATTTTTTTGTTCTCCTTGTGGAGGTCCTGACCCCTCAAGGTCTTACTATCTCCCCCTTCTTTCATAAGATTCCCTACACTCTGCCCAAAGTTTGGTTATGAGTCTCAGCATCTGCTTTGATACCCTACTGGGTAGAGTCTTTCAGAGGCCCTCTGTGGTAGGCTCCTGTCCTGTTTTCTCCTTTTTCCAATGTCCATCCCATTTGTCTTTCTGGGTGAGGATTGATCTTCTTACCCAGGGTCCTCCTTCTTGCTTAGCTTCTTTAGGTGTACAGATTTCAGTATGTTTATCCTATATAATATGTCTAATATCCAGTTATAAGTGAGTATATATTATTGTGTCTTTCTGCTTCTGGGATACCTCACTTATGATGATCTTTGGGTCTGTTCTTTTGCTGAATACTTTCATATATTGTATCTAGTCCCCAAGTAGTATGACTAGGTAGAATTGTTACCCTGATGTTATAAATAGCATCTTTATTGCTATTAAGGTAGCTTAAATCCTAAGCATGATTCCTCGGTCATCTGTGGTTTCTTATAAGAACACAATCTGGCCACTGCTCAAGTCTCTGGCCTGTCAGATTCTCACTGACAATGTATTTACATGAAAGAATCAATCAATGAACAAATGATGGATTGGGATTCATACTAAGATTTCTCTAATTCCAGATCCTTATACTTGTCGCAGAGCGAATTTCATCTTCTATGAACCTGAAATTTGTCACTATAATTTCAACATTTCTTTCCTTCTTTTTTTTTTTTCACTTACGTACCAGGAAGTAGCCCAGGGCTGGCTTTGCCTGCCCTCTGGTGTTGGATAGGGTAATGGAATCCATCTTTCTCTTCCTGTGGCACCCAGCCCTACCCCATTTATTTAACTGTTAGACGGAGTGCACTTAGATTCCTAGATCGGTCTTACAAGCTAAACAGTTGCACTTCGGTCATCAAGCTTCAGCAGAATAAACATCTTGTTTTCAATCTGCTCAAAACAGCTGGCCTTTCTGTCTGTTTGACCCATACGTGTGGAGTAAGATTTACCAAGATAACCATGACTCTGCACTGTAGGCTGGGACTTCAGACAGCTGTCATCTCTCTCACTCTGGATTCCAAACTAGCATTCAGAATACATGCTTCATGATCTGAATTAATGTCCAAGAATCTTGTCACATGACTACCTACTGTAGATACTATGGTTCCAGCCAGGGCTGGCATATCCAGCCTATGTGAAAAATGACTTTCATTTACCCAATTGGGAAAAGAACTTGATGTCTCTTCTATGCCAAGCCCACCAAGGTATGTTACTTCTGACTGTGAAAGCCAGTAACATCATTTACTCTTTCAGGTATGGAGTCCCCAAAAGGGGAAATTATTGTTTCTATTTATGGTAATTATTATCCTTGTTCAAGAAGTAATGATGTTGTGGCAGGAGAGATGGCTTAGAGGTTAAAAATACTTGCTGCTCTTGCAGAGGACCTGGGTTCAGTTCCCAATACCCACATGGTGGCTCACAGCCATCACAACCATCCAGTTCCATGAGACCCGGTACCTTCTTCCAGCCTCCTTGGGCACCAGACACACCGACAGTGCATGTATATGCATGTAGGTAAAATACTCACACATAAAATAATTAGTGATATGCTCATCTCAATGCAGAATACTAAATAATAGCATATTTATTAGCATCACTAGCCTATTGAGAAGATTAAATAAATGTTATAAACTGATGGTTTAAGGATGAGAAAAACCAAGTCTTAAAAAATAGAAATAAATAGAGCTCCTAAAGCTTCAGAGGTTTAAATGGCAGAGTTAGACCCAAAACCTAGGTCTGTCTGACACCTCTGTGCCCACAGCCAAAACCGAAGATAGGTATTATTATAGCCATTTAATAGACAAAGGAACTCAGGCCTATTCTAACTGTATAAAAGTCCACTGAGCTGTGGTAGACTTTGGGTCTGGTTAGTTTTGTGTGAGATATTTTTCTTTATTTATAAGTTCATAAAGAAGAGAAATTCAGGTCCACAAATGTTGAGTCACCCATTTAAAACAGTGTGTCCCAAATCCCTGCCTCCAAATGAGCGCCATCAGGGTGGGTGGTGCCTAAAGATAAATATGTTCAACATGCCGTCCAGGTGATCCAAATGATGTTCAAGTTTAAAAATCGCCAGCTCAAGGCAAAACTAAGGTCTGCCAGACAGCAAAGCTCCTATGCTTCATTTGCCAAGTTGTCTCTGATATTAGCAAAGTTGTAGGCTCTCTGGGTAGGAGCACTCCCTTTCCTGCAGTGGTTGTTTTAAGAGGACTTTGCTGGCATGGGCATTTGACCTGAAGGCAGTTAGTATGTGTCAGTACAACTAAGGATCCACCTGCCAAGGGTTCAGTCTCGACCATGTGGATTTTCCTCTCTGTTTACCTGAACAGCAGAAAACCTAAGTAAGAGTCAGGACAGAAGGAGTGGAAATTTCCAAGCTGAAGCAATGATGAGTCACACAGCAAAAGCCAAGAGCTCAACTGAGCCTCCTCATGCAGAGGAATGCAAAAAGAGAAGTGCAAAGATTCTGTTTGCGGGAACAATTATCTTTTCTGGTTGCTCTGGGATTAAATTGAATCTGGGAGAAGAATTGAATGTTACAAGCTTGCCACCTCCAGTTTTATTGAATATTTTACAGAGATTATTGAATATTTTGCAATCATCCACTTGACTGACAGATAAAGGGCAGGCTTATTAAATGCCTGGAAATCCAGAGTTGGGTGGAATTGTTTGCTCTTTGGAAGAGAGAAATGGGGATATAAGTAGCCCATTAAAAAGTGAACAAATTGTTTGTCCCAAACACTAAGGAGTTAGATTGTGACAAGTTGTTCAGAATAATTTGGAATAAAAATGAATGTAACGCAATAAACAGTAAAAATTTAGAAGCGACTGAGATAATGTTTGATCCAGTCTTCTCTTACCACAGGTGAGGAATTTAGTCCTGGAGGAATTTCTAAAGATCACTCATTAAGTCACCTGTGGAATCAGGAGTAGTTTGGGTCTGCGTCCATTCTAGCTCTTGTTCCATAGTTTCCTTCAGAAAAGTGAGATGCTGTGTATACTGTATAGCCATTAGTGGTTTGTCTTCTCATAATTTCCACATACATCCCCCTGCTCCCAATCTGATTTCTGCACAAATAGAACCTTCCAAAATTGAATTATCCTTTTCATCTCCTCGTTATGGGAGTAGCTGAGGTGTTCCTTTAAATATTCATTGAATGCCGACTATAAGGGAAATATTATAGGGATTGTAAAGATAAATAAGACACGGTCTCTGCCTTCAAGGATATTAGTCTCGTCCATGAGGAGACTTGTAAGTGGATTGGTTTCAATAAATATGGTAAGTGATAGAGGAAAGGCACGCATAGTGTCCCAGGAATGCCAATCAGAGTCTCAGCAGGTAATTAACTCTGCCTAACTGAGTTAGCAACTGCTCATTTAAAGGCTATGAAAGAGAGGACATATCCCAGGTGAAAGGTACAACTTGGATGTTTCTGGAGCATCACAGACTCAGAGTCCAGTGCACTCTGCTAAAAGCATATGGTCATATATGGGACTGGACTGCTAGTTGGCACTTACTGAGGCCAAGCTAAATGCACATTCTGTGGCCAAGTTAAATGCACATTCTGAGGAGGTTAACCCTTCAGAAGGCTGAATAACCCAAGGTGTCCTTGCTTTGTGCTGAATCTTGAGTCCCATTTGCTTCATCTTTCCATGGCAGTAGTGGTAACAACATTTTATCATCGACAGACCTCTACTGTCATTGTAAGCTGGCACAGCCATTCCCTCCCAACACCTTCTAAAAGGGACTTCAGTGAAGCAACAAAGCTGAAGGTGCTGCTGACAATTTATGCGAGGCCACTACATCTCCAGAATTAAATAGAATAGTCCTGCATACTTCACAGGTGGTCCTGAATTATAACAGGGCACTTAGAAGGTGCTTCTTACAGTAATCAGGGATAAAGAAAAGATGCTGGAAATGTAAATATGTAGTTGCTAGGTAGCAGAATAAACCAAGTCTTGGAGACTATTTTTTTTTTAAATCTCCTCAGATCAAAGCTGTAGCCTGGATAAGTTTTTTTTTTTTTAAAAAAAAAAAAAAAAAAAAAAAAAAAAAAAACATGGATAATTCTACTAGCTTACATTTTGTGAGTAACTGCTGGCCAAAGAGCTTTAAATGCCTCATTTCATGTAATATTGGAAGCAGTTGTGTGGTGCAGGTTAAAGAAACTGAGGCTCAGAGTTGATGTAGCTTACTTGCTCAAGGTCATATAGGTCCCAAAAAAAGCAAACCTGGGTTTGAAGCAGGGGCTTATGGGATTGGCCTGTCAGCAGCCCCCGCCCATCTAGTAACAATTTCTGTACTTGGCTTTCCTACTCTCCTTCTTTCTCACTTTTCTCTACAGCCATTTTCTCTCTTTCTTCCTTATTGGGTGCTCTTTTAAAAAATGTATTTATTTTTGTATTGATTACAGTTTATTCACTTTGTACCTCAGCTGTAGCTCCCTCCCTCACCCCTTCACAATCCCACCGTCCCTCCCTTTTCTTCTCCTATGCCTCTCTCACAGTCTACTGATAGGGGAGGTCCTCCTCCCCTTCCATCTGACCCTAGCCTATCAGGTCTCATTAAGACTGTCTGCATTGTCTTCCTCTGTGGCCTGATAAGGCTGCTCCCCCCTCAAGGGGAGATGAACAAAGAGACAGCCCCTGTTCTCATTACTAGGGAACCCACTTGGACACTGAGCTGCCATGGGCTACATCTGTGTAGGGGTTTTAGGTTATCTCCATGCATGGTCCTTGTTTGGAGTATCAGTCTCAGAAAAAGACCCTTGTGCCCAGGATTTTGGTTCTGTTGCTCTGCTTGTGGAGCTCCTGACCCCTCCAGGTCTTTCTATCTCCCCCACCTTTCATAAGATTCTCTATACTCTGCCTAAAGTTTGCAATGAGCCTCAGCATCTGCTTTGATGCCCTGCTGGGTAGAGTCTTTCAGAGGCGGCCCTCTTTGGTAGGCTCCTGTCCTCTTCCCTGTTTTCTTCCTCTTCCAATGCCCATCCCATTTGCCTTTCTGAATGAAGATTGAGCATCTTACCCTCTTTTTAATCTCAACTCTAGCCACAAATACATTGGTCTCAATCCTGAAGCTCATCCTTCCTGTTTTGTTCTCACTCCAAGTGGCTGTTGATGCTGCTGAGATGATCAGGCCAAAAACAGGGCATATTTAAGGCAGATTTTGGGTTGGTTTGGGTATGGGGTGCTTAAATCTCAGCCTTTAGGTTTGTGGTGTTAGTGAGTCACTGCAGAGGTATCAGGTACCCAGCTGAATCTGAGATCCTGAAATCCATCAGAAAATGGCCCAGGGACAGAAATGCTGACTATATCTTCCATTTATACACAAGGTGATTGAAGACTCTGCCATAAATAAATAGAGAAACTGAGGCTCAAAATGCCTCTGACTCTTAATCTCCCACCCCCTCTTCTGCAATGATCTCTGGGGCTTGGAACGAGGCAATGTGCTATAGATGTCCAATTTAGACACGAGCATTCTACAGTCTTTCATCCTTTGCACCGTAACCAGTTGTGGGTCTCCGTATTAATCACCTCTGATAAAAGTTGAGAGATGCACTAAGCAATGGGTGAGATTGTTAGTTATCAGAATATAGTTTAATCTTATAACTACTTAGTGGAATAATAGTGAGAGGTTCCCCCCTAGCTCATAGGCCTTGTCTGACCATAGGGTCCTGGCCCTGATAGCAGCGACACAAATGAGTTTAAGCTAATGAAGTGGACCTTAAGTCAATCAGAGAGTGGTTACTTACTCTCATGACATCTGTGCCACTATTGCACAAGTCAGCATGTCTTGCCAGGAGAGTAATTACTGCAACGCACAGAGTTCACAGCTGGTTAATACTGGTAATTACTATACTCTGGCAGTGTGCATAGCACCTTCCTGACACTACACAAACTATCCAGTAGGAAGGAAGCTTCTGTGTCAGTGCCAGCTTGAGGTTTCCACATTCTATTACTCAAGTGTGTAGTGTCTTCAGTGCTAGGTTCTTGTCGTCAAGTTCTGCAGGGTAACTAAAACCATTTACAGCAACCTGCAAATAACTGAGGGTTTGTGAGCTCTCACTGGCCAGCAAACCATTCATGGCATTAGGCTTTTTTATTTGTTAGCATGTGGTATCTGGTAGGGTCAATGTAACCTGTTATAGGGTAACTTTATTTGAAGTTTTTTGATATTTGAGTGTAAGTGTGTGTGCGCACACACGCATGTGTGGGTGTGTGTATTCTACAGCAATAAGATTCCAAATGACTTCTTTGAAAGGTTTTTAGTGTTAGTTATACTCTCATATTTTCTCCTTTATCCTGACCTCCCAGATATGGTGGCACATACCAGTAAGCCCAGCACTGGGAAAGTGAGGGTAGAGGATCAAAAGTTCAAGACTAGCCTCACCTATATAGCAAATTGAGACTTGTGTGACCTACACAAATTCTTACTCAAAAACTAAAATGAAACCAAATTTTAAAAAGACAACTTATTCTGAACTTTCAATATATAAAGAAGCCATTTATATTTTTCAGCATATCTGCTGGCTCCCTTCATCTCTGCCCAAGTCATCGTCATCATCATCATCATCATCATCATCATCATCATCATCATCATCTCTTACTTCAATAAAAGATCATAGTCCATAAATAATACATAATAACAATATATAATAATCCCCTTATCTAGCTATGTCTTTCTCTATTTTTTTTATAATAGCCAGGGATATACTTTTAAGCTAAATATTAGGATAAGAACCAAAGGCAACATCCTGAAATCTTGAACTATTCACATCTCTTAGGCTGTCACACCTTTTGCCCTTTTCTGTGAACTTCAGCTGTTCTGTCTTCTCTCACAGGATTTTATCTATGTCGTTTCTCTGTCTAGACTGTGGTGGGATAGCTATAGCTTACAGGCCAAATCTAGTGCAAGATAGTTATTAATATAAATAAAGTTTTATTAGAACATAGTCATTTCGGTTTGCATGTCTCTATGGCTGCTTTTGTGCTTATGATAATGTAGTTAATTAGTTGCCAATAGTTAATCACTTGATGCTCAAAACCTAAAATGTTTACTCCCATCAGAAAAAAACAAGTTCTAGCCCCTAATTGATGATTTTAGCTCTCAACTCATGTACTGTTGGTTTTCCATAAAAATCTTATCCCTTTATCCAACTCGTTTGCTTTTATCAGTAGTATCACTGTGTTGTGTTTTCCCATTTTTACCCTCAAGGCTAACTGCAGTTTCAGTCACATTTGTCTAAGATCTATTTTATGAAAGTTTCAAGATGGGGAAAAGCATTTATGGTTTATTGCTCCCCTATTCTCAGCATGCAGCACAGTGTCTGTCACAGAAGACATACTCCAAACTCTTTATAACAAGTGGATGGATAGATAGATAAGAATTAGGTAGAGAAACACTATGTGCTCAGAAACCTAAAAGGAATGTTTGGCATAGATGGCACCACATGCAGCTGTACGATTTTCAACATCTGTAAGTGGATCCAGGTGGATAAAGGAATCAAAGGATGTACCTTTGCCAGTCAGGTGTCACCCAGATCTTAGCCCCTTGGGGTTCTTTTCTCAGCAACCTCAGCACTCTAATACTCAAGGCGTTTTTACATATTCATTTTTATGTTTTTTTTTTTAAATTCTGGGAGTTGTTATTCAAATGAGCCTTTGAAACTTAGTCATTGCACAGGCTGGGGATGTAATCACCACTCCAATCCCTTGAGCATTAAGGGGAATAAATGAGAGGTCTTAAGAGCCATACAGATAGGCACATCTCAGTTTGGCTGCTACCTGGTTCTGCCAAGTAGAGAAGGCAAGAGGAATAGCAAAGCAACATTTGTTACAGCAGATTTGGTCCTCACCTCTCTGATTGGCTGCACATGTACACATGGAGATATGTCTTATCTGAGGGGGTACTGTTGATGATGAGTATCTGTTACACAGGTCAGGTCCATGCACTTCACTTGCTCTGAAAGCCACAGGCTTTCTATAATTAGTAAAACTTACAAGTTAAAACGGAAGGCATTTGGGCCATGTTGGTTTTTTGAATTAATGAGAGAGATTTCTAGTTGAGATTAGATATCTGGGTGAGATGTGTACTTGCAGGAAATATGAAGAGGTTCCTTTGGTTATGGATAGCATGGTGGAAGGATTAGATTTTATAGAAACAAATGTCAAGGTGGCCATTTTAAGTCAGTCAAGGCAGAAAAGGAGAGGCAAGTGGCCACTCTTTATTTACCATGTCAGAATTTAATGGCATGAAAAACAGCAGGCACTGTGTTTTGTTCACAGTTTGGTGGGCCAGGAGTTTAAGTACAAAGAATGTTTGCCTCTTCCTGATAACTCTGGATGTCCTGAGTGGCTGGAAATGGCTATGACAGTTCCCTTTGGGCCGTAGTTTTTGCACTTCAGTTCTTTCTCAGGTAGCATCTGCTGGGGATGAAATGGCCAAATGGCTCTGTTGTTTGCATGTCTGATTCCTGGGCTGAAATAACTCAAACATCTGGAGCAAGCTAATATTGTTCTTTCCCTATGCATTTGATGGACTTTCTTATAGCAGGAAGGTTCGGAGCAATCAGATGTCTTCTATCACTGCCAACTTCCCCCAGCGAGTGTATTTCAGGAAAGTCAGGAAGAATGCCAATTATCTTTAAAAATGAGGTCTATGTGCCAGAATCAAGTCTGCTGCCTCTCATCATTGGGAGAAGTCACAGGCCAACTTAACTTGAAGAGACTTGAAGGGCAGACTCCATTTCTCTACAAGAGAAATAGCATATGCATACAGGAGGGAAAACAATCAATGGTGTTAATTGCCATCTACTGTATAAAGCAGCTTCTCTGGTGAGGCTTGAGACATGTACTAATCTATAGGTATAACAATAAATCATTAGGAGTTGCTTTAATACTATCCCCTTTAGCAGCAGGTTGCCCCCTAGAGCCTATGACCTATCTAGCCACGGGTTCTTGGCCCCAATAACTTGCCAATTAACACAGAGACCCACAACTGGTCAAAATGCAGGGAATAAGAGACTATAAAATGTTCAGCCTTAAATGGGACATCTATAAAGCACGCACTCCACCCCCTTTCAAGACTCGGGGATCATCGCAGAAGAGTAAACCAAAAGATTATGGAGGCAGAGGCAGTGGATGACTAAAAGACATGGCAGGGCAGCTGCATGAATGAACTCACACAGATTGTGACAACATGCACAAGACCTGCACAAGCTCAAGCCAAAAAGAAATCCCAGCATATTGGGGGGGAGGTAGTTATCAAGCCCCACCTCTACTGAGAAACTGTTAGTAACTGATAGCTTCCAGGAAGGGGGAGAATTTATTTTCTTTAAGGATGTAGCACCCAGGAGGACAACCTTATTCTA
>NW_026586589.1:2558672-2646742 GCF_907164565.1 Psammomys obesus
TTAAAGAAAATAAAAACAGAATGTGAAGTTAGGCACGCAGAGGATGACGGGAGAGGAATAGGGTAAATGTAAAAACCCAGTGAACTAAATTCTGCCCCTTAAAGTAGTAAAAATATGTGTTTTTTAAAAGACTCAGTGGTAATCATCTTAGATACAAACTAAAAGGAGAAAATTAATACACAGGGGTAAAGAATTATTATGGCAATGTCTCCTTTGGCTAAAAGTCAGCATGACCAATGTGGATAGTTCCCATGTTCCCAGTTTCAGTTTCTCTTAGTGATAACTCTGCTGTCACCAATAGTCTGGCGAGGTATCTGCAGATTTTCTGACTCTGCGAAGTTCTTATACTGTCTTGCGTCATTCCTTCTGAGGATAAATGTGTGACAGCCCAGTGCTGGTGAGATGAGGCAGCAGGCAGAAGTGCCCCCGAGCCTGATGGCTTGAGTTCTGTTCATGTGAGCCACATGATGGAACAAGTGAGCCAACTCCAGCACGGTGTCTTCTGCGGCACACATGCACAGATGCATACAAACCCACACACATCACACCGCACCACACTAAAAATATGATTTAAAAGTTTTAAAAACAAGAGTCTAAAAACATTAACTTTCCTAGAGTCTTTGATAGACTTCAGAGGATGGGAAACATGTTTTGTTGTTGTTTTGTTTTGATTTGATTTTTATATGTCTGTGGTCTTCATACTCCCTGAGGACAAGCTCCCAAGCCTTTTTTCCCCCATAATCCCATTCCATCAGACACCCAGTTATGAATGGTTTAGCCTCTGGTAGTACATGAACTGTATTGGTATTAAGTGATAGGAGATGATTATAGGCAAGTGAAGCACAAGCTGTGTCTTAAGGAATATGAAATAGTATTGAAATGCATTGATTTCTGCAAGGATCTAGGGTAAATGTTAAAAATGGAGAGAAAAGGCTTGACATCAGTTTTATAAAGGTCACCCTAGTGGCTGTGAGTCAAATGTGCTGGAGGTGGAGTTAATGAAACTAAGGCAGGGCAAGTCTTGTTTTTCCACAGAAACCAGTTTTCTAGGAAAGTACACAAAGTTCCTGATGCACACCGGAAATATTGTCACACACACACACACACACACACACACACACACACACACACACACCGCAAACATATGCATAGTTGGAGAATTAAGTCACCACAAAAAAAAAAAAAAAAAAAAAAAAAAAAACCTGGAATGACCAGCTCCTTGAAGTGAAGGGATAGGAAGGTGTGCTTCTGTATTACATTCTTAAAACTGTTTTAAGCCCTGGATATTGATCAGATCTTTTGCCTTGCTTCATATTTTCTTGGTCAATCAATATTTTCAGAGCTTGATACCTGGAAGTATTTGTGCATGTTT
Organism: Psammomys obesus; assembly: GCF_907164565.1. NCBI lineage: Eukaryota > Metazoa > Chordata > Mammalia > Rodentia > Muridae > Psammomys > Psammomys obesus. The sequence goes on from NW_026586589.1 coordinate 2,560,045, forward strand.
GATTTAGCAATGAGTGTCATTATTCAGATAATATCTCATTGGGACAGTTCAGTTTTTCCTAGGTGAAAACCCCTTTTCATCTTCAGGGTCTTTGATCTGGGTTAGATGAAATTCCTTCTGATGTGCAGATGTGACAGAGGCTTAGAAAGTAAGAGAGCCATTCCAGACTCGTGGAGTCACTCCTGTCCTACTGCAGTGGGGACCCCGGTGCTGAGTTTCAACCAGCTGCGCCCTGTCAGATACATCTACTTGCAGATCTGACCTCTGGCCGTTGTCACTCTAACCTTCTCATTCTGTCCTGTCACCATCCTTTCAAATCGATTTATCAGCACAGGTTTATCTAACAACTCAGTGTCATGGCTATGCTTTACTTATAAAAAAAATGAACATTTGCTTACCTGTTCTGTGATTTAAAGCTGCAGATTTCACCATGTGTGCCCAATCATCCCTCCCCACCCCAAACGTCAACTCCCTGTTGTTCTTAGAATGAAGTTTAAATGCACCTCATGTTCTATAGAGAACGCAGAATGAGCTGGCTTCTGTTTACATCTTCACAGCTTCTCCCCACCCCTCTGTGTGGGTATGTGTGTGCGTGGGCACATGCACGCATTTTCATACATGTGCAGGCATATTGATGTGTGTGCCCGTGTGTAAGGAGGCACACATGCATGTCTGTCCACACATGTGGAGACCGGAGGTGAATGTCAGGTGTTGCTTTTCCTATCCTCCTTATTCACTGATTATCGAGAGTGACTTCCCAGTGGGCTCCCGGGACTTGACCATCTCCCCACCCAGAACACTTGGATGACACATGTACACCATTACACACAGCTGTGTGGGTGCTAAGGACCTAATGTCAGGTTCACATCCTTGCACGGTAGATAATTTACTGACAAAGAAGCATCCTTGCCCTTTCCACCTTACGTTTTGAGGTCAGATTTCTCGTCGAACCTGAGGTTCACCAATTTGTCTAGACTTGGCTGGTCAGGAAGCTCCAGGGAGCCTCCTGTATCCATTTCTTCAGTGCTGGTATTACAGACAGGTGACACCACACCCACTTTTTTTTTCCAGTGTAGGATACGAGGGTTCAAACTCAGGTGCTTGTATGACAAGCACTTTACCAGCCGAGTATTTTCCCTCCCCTGTTGACATCTATAATTTCATCTCTAGCCACTGTCTGGTTTGCTTAATATACCCCAGAAATATTAACTTTTCCCCCATCCTTTAAAAATGCTAAGCGTTTTCAACATCGTGGTTTCAACATTTATGTTGCTGCCTTCTAAAATATTCTTCTCCGTCTTATATTCTTTTAGCCACCATTTCTCCTTCAGGTCTGTGATTAAAGGTCAACTTTGCAAGTATTTTTCTAAATATCTTATCTAAACAATTTCCATTTCTTTATTTATAATTTTTCATTTTAATTAAACTCTAATTACATCACTTTCTCCTATCCCTTTCCTGCCTCCAACCCCTCCTTTGTCACCCGCCTCCAATCCCTCCAATTTCTGCTCAAATGGATGGCCTCTTTTTACTTGATTATTATTATTGCATACATATAGATACATAAGTATATAAATATAACCCACTGAGTCTGTTTGGTATTGCTTGTTTGTATATGATTTCAGGGCTATTTTGTATTGGATAACCAGTTAGAGGCTCTAGGCAGCCAGTAGTTAACTCTGGTTCTTTCTCTAGATGTAGGACCCTTTGAGCCTGACCCTTCCTTCCAGGTTGGCATGATTACTAGTACTATCATTATTCAGGTCTGATTTAGGCAGCCATGTTGTTGAAAGAACGTGAGGGTCACATCCCTGTCATTTCTAGAAGACATAATCCACAGTAGACTTTGTGATACTTTGGCTCTTAGAATCTTTCCACCTCCTCTTCTGTGATGTTTTTTGAGCCTTAAGTGCAAGAGTTCTGTTGTAAACATAGCCATTAGGACAAGGTTACCCATGATCAGTTGATCTATGCCTTATGACAAATTGATTTTCTGTGAAGCTCTCCATTTGCTGCAAAGAAAAGCTTTTTTGATTTGGGGTGACATTATACTTATCTTTGAGTTTTAGAATGCAATCAGGTTTTTCCTGATTTAGGAAAGTAAATTCTTGCTAAGATCCATGACCTCAATAGCCCCTGTCATTGGCTAGGTTTCTAGTACCAGATATGATATCCTCTCTGTTTTGAGGGTCTTAAGTTCTGATAGACAGCAGTTGATTACCAGCCAAATATAAGTACCTCTATTGTACCTTTAGGAATATCTTGCCATAACTGTCATTATTGTGGTTCATAGGCATCACAATTGGATAGCGGTGCCATGTACTTTGCCTTTCAGTGTGTATCAGAAATGCCACATGTCAAAATGCTTGTTTATTCTTCTAAGTGTCTTGTGGATAATATCAGTATCTTTACTAGTCTGTGGAATCACAGCATGGAGAACACTTACTTCGGTTTTGGCCATCACTGCATTCTTGGGGGTTATGATAGTATTTGGTATAGAATGGACAATAGATAATTATGTGTTCAATGAATTACATGTTAATTTTGTAATCAAGATCGACCACAGTGGCTTGTTTTTAATTATTCAATATTCAAGCAATTATTTTTATGAATTGCTTAAAAAATATGAAGGATTGATGACTGGAAGATTCCTAAAGTTGCTCTTGGCTTTTACTCCCATACTGGAGGAAGGAAGATCAAAGAAAAGACCATTGTACTGGGCTGGAAACTGCACTGGGTGCATTTTGGGTCATTTTTTAGAAAGCTGTAATCCTGGTATCATTGGCTTTGTCATTAGTTCTAATGGTCCCATCCCCAAATGATCACTTCCTTTGGTTCCATCACACAGAACTACTCTTCAGAACCACTCTTTGGACCTTACTGTCCCTCCATTTGTAACCTCTCCCTTTGTCTTTTTCAAGGTTCTAAATTGCTAATGTTTAATACTTCCCCAGTCACGTATTATTTGTCTTCAGTTTTGTGCCTTTATGAGTCTTCTCAAAGTCTAGCATAATCTGAAAAAAAATCATTTCCCTTTATGTATTATGCAATATACCTCATTGTCTATTAAGTTGTGTTATAAAAGGTACTGACATTTATTGAGTCCTAACTCTATGCCAAGGACTACTCTAAATCCTGTCTTATGTTATACCGTATATTTGTCTTAATCTGTGATGTGGTGATTACTAACAGAACTAAGCTCCTTTGGCCAGAGATTGAGATTCAGAGAGACTATGATACTTCCTCAGTCCCACTTCCTCAGTCACGTGGCAAACCTGTTTGAAAATTAATCTTTTGATTGCATATGACATGATAATAACCTCTTTCCCAAATAATGAGAAAAGTCACATACTTCCAAACCCACTAAATAATGGCCCACTTAGGACTGGGCTGTCTTCAAATCCCAAGAGTTACTCGATTCCTAACAATCTTTTTAAGAGTTCACTAAACATTTCAGGATGCTATTGACATGGTGCTATTCGGTCATGTGTCTTGGGCACCTTTTCACTATGGTCACTATACTAGTATCTTGTAGTTCTTGTACCACATCAGTGAATAAAGCAGAAATATCAAATTGCTACATGAGTCTTTCTGAAGGCCGCATTCCAATAGTGGCAGGAAATGGAGAGCACACAATAAAAGATGAATAAATTATGTGATATGATGGAAAGGACAAATGCTCTGAAACAGTAGGACAAGGTGAGTGGGATTAGGGTTAGTCACAAGTAGTCAAGGGTTTGGGTCTTCCAGAAGATGGAATCTGACCAAAGCCTTTAGAAGAACAGGAGTTGTCTCAGAAAAGCATCCCTGCTAGAAGATTCCAAGACAAGTGTGCTTGATATGTTGGCGGAAAAACAAAGAAGCCAAGATTCTGTCTTTGCTTTGAAGGTCATAAGGCACAAGGTTTTAATAGTGAAAAGCCCCACACTGTTCATTATTGTGTTAACTTGTCAGTCCAATTAGTGGAACGTTTGGAAAAATGGGGACTTCTCTGAATTCAGATACTTCCAAAAGACACTACTGAGAAAAGATTGACTCCATGATTCTTCCAAAGAACAACAGATACTTGGCAAGAAAGTAGGTCAGCCAGGAGAGGACCATGGCAACTTTCCTGACCTCCTCTTCCATTTAGACTCTGATACATCCACACCAGTCAGATTCACTGTCTTAGCCCTGCTTGGCAAGGAGCCTGGTTTATGCCACTAAGGATGTTAGCTGGTATAGTCACTTCCATCACTTTTTTTCCCCAACTGGCCAGAGATGTGGTGATGGTTTGGTCACAATCTCAAGTCCTTTATTTAGCATGGAAACTTGTTAGGTAAGCTGTTGTTTAGGAAATTCATCACATGACACTTTTTACTTAGTAGACGAACTTCATTAGTGCTTTATTGCTGGAATCGACTGTCAATTATGTGGTTAATTCATTTACTTAAGAAATGAATTTTTTATTCTGGGCAAAGTAATTCAAAGCACGTTGTTAGCTCTTTAACGATTAAAGATTTCTGTCAATGCCAATTCATATCATCAGGAAAATTACACCATTTATTTTCCTTGAAATATCAGATTCTGGAAAAGCTCTAAGAAAAAGTATAGAGTTTACTTTAGGACCGATTGTAAGTTAGAAACTTTCATTAAATAGATCCGGAGAACTGGCATAGCTAAGCAAAATCAGCTAGAAGCTTTGCTTGTAGCCCTTAGAATGAACTGTTATAATCAGAACATAGGATATTTCTTTAAAGTTTATAAGTTTTTGTTGATGTTGTATCTTTGGGCTCTCATAAAAACATGATGGGATAATGTTAAGATCTGTGACAGGCAGCCTCTAAGATGGCCCCAGCAATTCTTGCCATATATTCTACATCAGTGAATCATCCCTTTCCTATGTATACAGACAACATCTCTGGCTGGATTATCGAGTCATAAACTATGGTGAGAGGTCATTATGTCATAAAAGATAGTGAATTCCATCTTGGTTGTTCAGACTCATGTTCCCTGGGGAACCATCCATGGTGTTGAGTTACCTTATGGAGAGATCTAGCCAGCAAGGAACTGTTAGAGATACCCAGCCAATAAGATATCATCAAGGAACTGAGGTTTCTATGCTCATGTTCTATGAGAAAAAGAATCTACTAGAAATTATGAGCATGAACTTGAATCAGATTTTCTTCAATGAGTCTACATATGAGAACATTATCATAGAGGATAATTTGAATACCACCTTATGAAAGGCGTGGATCAATCGTACAAGCTCAGATACTATCAAATGTCATGGTTTCTGTAAAACCCATGGCATTATTGTGTTGTTTTATATTGTATTGAGAGTCAAGGTTTAGAATGAGTAATTTGCTATACAACAACAGATAAGCAGGGCATGGCTTAGCAAGTGAGAAATCACACTACTTCACTCAAAGCCTTTAGCTAATGCAGCAGTGCATGGCTTAGCAAGTGAGAAATCACACTACTTCACTCAAAGCCTTTAGCTAATGCAGCAGGGCCAGGATTTCACTCTTGTTCCTCTGCTGCATCTCAGCAGAGGAAAACAAACAAACAAACACATGATCTACAAGAAGACCCATCCTTGCTGTTTTCAATATAACTAAAAATTTTGAGATCCCACATAGAGAACTGTTGAGAGGCTCTCTAACAATTGCAACGATTTCCTCATGATCTGCATGCCTTCGTTACCATGAGAAGAAGCAACTGGTAAACAGGCTTCAAGGACAGCTCTCTGCCACTTTTCTTTACCTTAATATGATTTTTTATTTATTACAACTTACTCTCTTTGTATCCCAGCTGTAGCCCTTGTCTACCCCACCCTTGTCTAGCACTTTTCTAAATAGTAACTGAGTCAAACTTGTCTTGATCTTTATAAAATGGCTCCAGCTGTGATCCCAAATATGACTGACTGTAATCTAAAACTATTAAATCCATGTCTCCTGGGTATCAAGTCAAGTGTCTGTGTCTAATATGCTGTCCAAATTACTGTTAATCCTCAACAGGATTTGGGATCTATTCTGTAAGGGAAAAAAACTGATATTACAGTGATTGGCCATTATAATTGAGCTTGTGAGAACCTGCCAAATAGATCTTTGAGATGGGGATATATATATATATATATATATATATATATATATATATATATGTGTGTGTGTGTGTGTGTGTGTGTGTGTGTGTGTGTGTGTGTGTGTGGTGTACATGTATATATGCACAGTGTTTTATTAGTTCTGACCATCAGTATTTGTTTTTCTTCACATAAAACCATCAGCTTTTGGTGGTTTGACGTTATGTTTGGTTGTCATTGAACAGCATCAAGCTGAACAGTCTCATTCATTTATTGAAAGCAGAAAGGAAGTATTTTCAGTTTTATGAGCAACAGTAGGGCACACTCTGAGAACCATTGTATTTATTTCCTGGACAGTCCCTGACTGACTCTCCATTCCTTTGATACTCAAAGTCTGGTCTGTAAACTAGCATCCTCAGTATCCCTGAGGGGCAGCTAAAAATGCATATCCTTGCAGCACGAGCCAGATCTATAAAACCAGAGTTATTTCAAACTACCTCAGACATAGAAAGTCCAGGGAACATTGCTCTAATTCAATTTATTAATTGAAACTTAAGATACACGGAGGTAAGAGAAATTAGATAATTCAGTAGCAAAGTTGGGGTGAAGACTCTGGTAGGGGAATTCCTGAACAGTTCTTTCTACACTGAGTTGTGTTGTCTATGTGGTTAACTGTACCCACAAACTCTACCTGTGTCTCGAGGGTGTGGTTTGAAATGGACAAGGGAAGACTCTACCTTGAACCTTGTACAATGGCAAGCTCATTTTAAATAGCTGTTTTGGATTTGCATTTTCTCTCCCAGGCAAGGTTAGTCATTTCATTTTCTCTTTCTTACCCATCAATAAAAGGCAAAGTCACCTGTCAGACTAGAGATTGTAAAACCTGTCAAAATTGAAATTTTCTAGTTTAGCTAAATATTACTCTGCAACTATTTTGCATGCCTTTGTCTTATTACAGTTTTGATGAATGAGATAGAGAAAATAAGCCCGTTTCTTTAGAGTGAAGAATTACCTAAAAGTTTGTTGCTTCCTCCTTCTTATCAGTGTGAGAGTTTTGGAGGATTGAGATAATTCACACACACATGCATGCACACACACACACACACACACACACACACACACACACCACTGAGTCTTCAGTGTGTGCATGGTAACTTTAAGACCAATGAGAAACTTCGAATCATGCCTAGCCCAAACTGGAGTCACACTGAAATGGGCAGTGTTTACTCTGAGAAAAGGATGTTGTATCAGGGTGTAACTAAGCCCTCTAGAAGCTCGTTTGGGAGAACTATGCTGTTATTTTTTTTTAATTTTATTTATTTTTTTAAATTTTTATTAATTACACTTTATTCACTTTGTATCCCCCCATAAACCCCTCCCTCCTTCCCTCCCAACCCCTCCTTCCCTCCCCTTTCTCCATGCGTGCCCCTCCCCAAGTCTGCTGATAGGGGAGGTCTTCCTCTCCCTCCTTCCGATCCCAGTCTATCAGATCTCATCAGGAGTGGCTGCATTGTCTTCCTCTCTGGCCTGGTAAGGCTGCTTCCCCCCTCAGGGGGAGGTGATCAAAGAGTAGGCCAATCAGTTCATGTTAGAGCCAGTCCCTGTTCCCATTACTATGGAACCCACTTGGACACTGAACTGCCATGGGCTACATCTGTGCAGGGGTTCTATGTTATCTCCATGGATGGTACTTGGTCGGAGTATGAGTCTCAGGAAAGACCCCTGTGCTCAGATTTTTTGGTTTTGTTGCTCTCTTTGTGGAGCTCCTGTCCTCTCCAGATCATACTATTTCCCACTTCTTTCATAAGATTCCATGCACTCTGCCCAACAGTTGGCCATAAGTCTCAGCATCTGCTTTGATAGTCTGCAGGACAGAGCCTTTCAGAGGCCCTCTGTGGCAGGCTCCTAAATAAATAGAGGCAGGAAGCACAGGACAGTAGACATTTTCCTGCAGTGCTTAACAGCAAGTTAGAGGATGCAACTGTCGAAGAACAAGACATTGGTGCCAAACACAGATCACAGAGATACCCTGGGACACACCAGGCATGTGACACCTACTGTCATAGAGCATGCACTCAGATAAAGGACAAAGATATGAAATGGTTTCACTGTCCGTCAGTCACTCTTACCATTCATGAAGATGACATATGTCCAAAGAGATATACTGTCATTCATGAATGTGATGTGGTTGTCAGGATGTAATGTAGGAGCTTCAGATGGAAATAGACAGGGGTGCCTTTCTTGATATCTTTATTCAGAAAAGGAAAAAGAAGTAGATAATCATCACCTAGATTCTTCTGCTAATATTTTACTAGACTTATTTTGTCATCTATCTCCCCATCCGTTAACCATCTTGATTTTATTATGCATGTCAAAGAGAGTTTCAGACATCAGTACATTTCCCCTTTCTTCTGATACTGAATTGTACATCACTCAGGCACCTATTTTTCCCCTTTGAAATAATCTCTTTTAAAAATAGATTCTTCTTTCATACAATACATAGCAATCATAGTTTCCCCTTCCTTCCACTCCTCCTGACTTCCTCCTATCTCCTCTCTCCCCTAGATCCACTCCCCCTCCATTTCCTTTTCAGAAAAGAGCAGACTTTCAAGAAATAACAGCCAGACAGGACAAAACAAGATACAATAAATCAAAGCAAAAAGCCCACCTATCCAGGCTAGATAAGGCAACCCAATAGGAGAAAAAGAATCTCAAGAGAAGGCAAAAGAGTAAGAGATATACCTGTTCCCAATGTTAGGAGTCTCACAAGAACATAAAACTAACAACCAGACCCAAGTAGGCCCCTGCCTTCCCTGTTGGTCTCTAGGAGCCCATGTGAACCCTGCTCAGTTGATTCAGTCAGCCATGCTCTCCTCATCCCTCAGGGTCCTACAGTCTTTCCTCCCCATCTTCTGCAGAGTTCACTGATCTCCATGGGGAGGGACCCAGTGGAGTCCTCCAGTTGAGACAAGCCATATAGTATCTGGCTGTGGATCTCTACACCCAGTTCTATCTGTTGACCTATCAGAGGTAGCCTCCCTGATGATGACTGGATAAAGCACCAATCTATGGGTATAGCAGAATATCATTAGGAATCATTTCACTGATTATTTTATTTTTATTTATTTTATTTTTTGCCACTCAAGTTTGATTGTATCCTAGGTCTCTTGGCTATCCAGTTTCCAGTTCCTGGCTGTCTAAGTAGTGTAGGGCATGTATCCCCTCTGATGGCATAAGCCTCAAGTTAAACCAAACATTGGTTGGCCATTCCCACATGCTATACGTCACCATTGTCCCCAGCACATTTTGCAGGCAGGTGAGAATTAGGTAGGGGGTTTTGGCCTGGGTTGGTGTCCAGGTTTCTGTTTCTGTAGCTTGTAGAACACCTTCTCGTGCTGAGGAAATGTAAGCGTAAAGACTCCAAGCCCTCCCCAGCTCAACCTCTCTACATTCAATGAGCTGAATTGGCCTCTGCAAAGGGGCCCTTCTGTCAGTTTTCAGAGGACAACCTTCTTTATATATATATATATATATATATATATATATATATATATATATATATTATCCCATGAGTTTAACATTTGGATACACTTATACAACTCAAATCCCTAATAACATAAATTATTCCCAAATGTCCCCCGTGCTGTTCACAGTCAATCCCTTCCCCAATTCTATACAATAATGAAGTTTTTTATGACATTCTTGATGTTTCTTCCACCACAGATTATTATGTCTCTTTTAGAAGAAGATGCAACTTTTTATTTTTATTTTTTGAGACAACATCTTGCTATGTAGCTCAGGCTGGCCTCAAACATAGCCTTTTCTGCTTTAACTTTCCAAGAACATGTAGAGGCATGTAATTCCATGCCCCTTAGGAAATGACATTTGAGCTGAGCCCCCAAAATAAGTAGCATTTCTATGGTCTTTAAATGTTGGACAATTAGCCATCCCAGCCAAGGGATGAGAGTAGCCCAAATGCTAGAAGTTGGTTACAAAGACAAGATGGCCTCAGTCTAATGAGCAAAAATAAATAGATACATAAGAGATGATAAGAGTGCTAACGGGAGCCCATGGAGCTTTGAAAGAATAGTAAAGTATTAAAACATTCGAATGCTGCTGGGAGTCAGAACAGAGATGACATGCCCCAATTTGGACTTCTGTAATGTAAAACAGAACACAGACAAGCAAGAGAGCATCTTTGGAATTGTGGGTATGTTGTTTTCAACCACTAGGAGGAACAGATGGCAGATAGGACTCTGACCATGTAGAAAAAGGAACACTCTCTTCCTCCTCTGTCATAGTAAGGGGAGCACGTTTGACCATGTCCTTGTCTTCAAAGGATTTTCTAATTGGAGTCACAGCTTCTCTCATTACGTCATATTTTCAAGTACATAGAATTTTCTGTGAAGATTGTCCAAGTTGTTAACAGTCCATATGTTGCTTTTCTATGGTTGTCCTAAGACACTATGACCAAGGCAACAGAAGAAAGAGCTTATTTGGGTCTTCAGTTTCAGAGGGTGAGTACATGCCCATCATGACAGGGAGCATGGCAGCAGGCAGGCGAGCGTGGCACTGGAGAAGTAGCCAAGAGCTCACATCCTGAGCATGAGGCAGAGGGGGCTAACTGAGAATGGCCCTTGACACCTTAAAGCCCACCCCTAGTGACGAACATTGTCCAACAAGGCCACACCTTTTAATCATTCCCAAACATTTCCACCAACTGGGGATGGAACATCCAAATTTATATGAGCCTATGGGGAAGGTTCTCATTCAAACCACACTGTCCTAGCCAACACAGTATCTCCTTTACGAATAAATCGCTCAGGCTGTCCTAGAGACAATGGTCTGGAACAAAGTAAGTAAGGCAGCATGAATCTTCCACTATTTTTTTTTACACTGGTTGTTGTTCTGTCAAAAACAGCAATGACATCAGGTCCCATCTGCAGCCCCTTTGTGCATGCAGCTCCAATCAATCCTTTTATCTATGACTCATCCCCTTCCTCATAGAATCTCATTCTTTTTTTACACATAAATGCTTCCTAAATGCCACCCCCCCCAAGTTGTTCTTTTGTGCTTACAAAGATATCAAAACTGTGCAAATTACATGTCTTCATTACTTCTGCCTGGAGTAAATTACTGACCAAGATACAGTCCTCAGATTTCTTTGCAGATTTTATTTGCACTAGTGTGCCACTGCTGCGCATTGATGCTGTATAAATTCTCAGGGATATTCATCCTTCTGACGTTCGGCAACCTTCTACTTCTTCCTTTGACATATTCCAGTCTCCCCTGGTAAACCATATACTCCCCACAGGCCATTCTCTACCGGCCAATATTTTTTTTTTTTTACCATGTTTCATCATTAGTTTCTACAGCATTTTCTAATGGTATTTCAGTATCTACTTTGGGGTATTTTTTTGTAGGTGAAAGTTCAGTATTTTCCCAAGTCCATTACTTTCTAACATAAATGATTCTGCAAGTAAAAATGAATAAAGCATGTACAAGAATGGAGCAGTAGACATATCTTACAAAAAGGACTCTTGTTCCCATTGAGCTAAAACATCTTAAAAGCCCACAATTATATCCCTTCCTCTTTGTGGTCCAACAATATGTTTGCAGGCTTCCAAACCCACCCTTCAGCTTTATTCTTTATTTCCTGGATAGAACAGTAAGTGGTTAAGACCACAGAACGCCCTTCACATGGCTTCTGGCTCACCCAACACCCTTCATTTTGGCTTCAATTATATTAAGTGTATAAAACCTGTGCTGCACAGCACTGGTGTTAGCTCTTCTGCTGTTTCCCACTGGCTTTCATGAAACTGTGACATAAAAAGAAATCAAATCTCCCCTATCAGTGGACTTGGGGAGGGGCATGCGTGAAGAAGGAGAAGGGAGGGTGGGATTGGGAGGGGTAGAGGGAGGGGCTTATGGGGGGATACAAAGTGAATAAAGTGTAATTAATAAAAAAAAACCTATAAAATAAAAAAGAAGTTATTAACACAAGTCAGCAATTTTGTAAAGGATTCTTATTAAGAAATGTAAGGGAGCCCTTATGTAGTACAAAGGATGCTGTCTTTGATGGTTGGCTCAGAATTAATAAACTGTATGCATTCGCTCATAAAAAAAAAGAAATCAAAGTTTCCCCCCAAAAAAATTAATAGTGAAACTTACTCATCAAATAAAATCCTCTTAGGAAGTCTATCTTCTAAAACATTCATAAAGCCATTTAGATCTGGTGGGAGCAAAAGTAGAAGATGACAGGACACACACACACACACACACACACACACACACTCATACCTACATATCGCATTCCCTGCCCAAATACACAAATAACACACACGTGTGTGAGTGTATGTGTATGTGTGTGTGTGTGTGTGTGTGTGTGTGTGTGTGTGTGTGCATGTGTAAAGTCCCAATTCACTCTGAGCCACAGAAGACATTCTGAAACAGGTCTGCTTTTCCAGCACTGTATCAGCTGTTAGAATCCTAAGTCCACACACTGACAAGTGGATTATTTCTGCAGACCAGATGAGTGAAACTCACGTGGCTACCTTTTCAAAACAAAACTAACAACTCCAGCTGATGATCGCCTGCACCAGTCAAGACTAGTGGTCTTTAATCAGAAGCATATAGGTCACCAGAGAGAGCACTGCTGTCAAATGAACAGCATCCTCTAAATTTGAGGAGTATGTGGCCTATATAGCAAACTGGTGCTGTGGTCCTGTGAAAGCCTAGATTAGAGGGCCACAGGAGGAGATGGGAAACCATTAGTATTTCCAAAAGGACACTTGCTTGTTTGAATTGTTGCTGCAGTCACCATCCTCAGCCTAGGTACAGGAAACGGACGGACGCCAAAGCTGGTGTTCTGTTGCGTGAGAAACCCAATCCATTTCCTGACTAAATGTTCTGCTACAGCTATGCAGGTGTCAGCTTTGAGGGAAGCTGGGGAAGGACATAAAGAATCTTCATGTCTGATGTTATTACTACATTTGAATAGATATTGTCTGGCCCTGGCCTTGTCCATAAGAATACTAAGCTGTGTGACATGGCTTCCCTGGCCTGGCTCATTCTCCAGTAAGCATGCTCTACCAAGCTAACATTAGCTAACCAGTTTATCTGGGTTTTTTTTTCCATAATCATTGCTTTTTGTTAAAGGTTTGTTATTAATTTACTGTTTTCAAAGATAAGGGATGATTTTCCTTTGCTTTGGTCTCTCTACTGTATCCTTAACTTCTCCATATCCCATTACCTTCAGTTTTTTTTTTATTTTGTGTATTTTTTACTTTCAATGACTATATTTTTCATCTCTAGAAGTTGGCTTTGTATTTTTCAAATCTCCTTCTGTCTCTGTGCGTGTCTGGTATCATTACAAGTGCATATTTCTTTCTTTTCTCCCCTCTTTAATCCATCCAAATGTATTTATTTTATGGTGTCTCCAATTGTTTTATTGTTTTCAGTTCTTGGGAGGTGTGTTTCTCAGCATCGTGTCTGCAGCCTCTCCCTCCCAGGGATAAACTTGTCATGCTCTATATTTTATTTTTCTACCATGAGTTCATCTTTAGTGGAGGTGGTTTTGTTCCAAGGTAACTAATGTGTCTTAGGTTATGAAAATGCCTCTCCAGGCTGATTTCTCATTTGCCTGTAAGATCAGGGAGATTTCCAATAGTCTTGGGGTTTATAAATTGAATTGTAGGTTTACAGTAGCTCTGTCACACAAGTAACAAGTGTTTGGGTTTGGTTTGGTTTGGTTTGTGTGGTGTTTGGCCAGGGGAGGGAGGGTCGGTTTGTGCACTCGGGTGTGTGGTGTGTGCGCGGGTGCGCATATGTGTAGAGGCCAGAGGAGGTTCCTCACCTGTCCTGCTTTATCATAGCCTCTGCCTTCTTCCCTTCAGGGTCTCTCACTGAACCTGGAGCCTGTAGAAATTTTTGGCCTAGGCTGGGTGCCAGCAAGCCCCAGAAATCCTCCTGCTTGGCTCTTCCTCCTGGTGATAGGATAACAGCTGTGAATGGCCATGCCAGCTTTTTACGTGGGGGCTGGGAGCCGGATTCGGGTCCTCACGCTTTTGCATCAGGCTTGTCTGAGAATCTCCGCAAGCTAAGCACATCAAGTCTCATGTGATAGAGTTCAATCCAGGCTCTTCTTTTTGCTGTTTTGTTGTTGTTGTTGTGTCTCTTTGAAACCCGTGCTCTTCATTTTATACGCTGATACTGTTGACTTACCCACACACAAATATTCTTATACAACATGTCTAGAGAAATTACATGTTCTAATTAAGAGCACCAAGATTAAAATACTACACAATATGAAAGATAAAGAAGCTCACTTATTTTATTTTATTATTATTTCTGGCTACGCATCGACTTTTACAGAAAAAAACTAAAAATTTTAGTCATGAAATTTTGCCTTATAAGCTTGGTATGATTTTTTTTTCTTAAGATCATTTTTTTCTTCTGTTTAATAGTTTTTATGACTTTCATGCTCATATCAATATTTAACTGATTTTTGATGTTTCACATATCAGTTCTTTTATGACATGACTTCCTTAGCTCTGACTAGATTTGTTTGTTTGTGTCTGTTTTGTGTGTTTCTTGGAATTACATCTTTTGCTTGTTTCTCACCTACCCAACCTCTGAAAAAGAACAAACCAGTATAACTTTAGAAGCATTGTGTGAAAGAGAACGTCTTTCTGTACCCTGCAAATGAAAATGAATGTGTTTCAGTATGTAATCTTAGATTCATAGCTTTTTCCCTTTAAGAATTTCATTTTGTGGCTTTCTGGCGTTTAAAGGTGAGCAAGAGAGGATGCAGTAATACTGCTTATCTTATTTGAGCAATATTTTTCAGCCTAAATGTTTGTCTGAATCTTTCTGTATCAATGATGTTTAAACAGCTTGGGTGGGTACAGGTTCTGATTTTGAATTTTATTTGGAAACACTGTGCTTGAAAATCTTGGTTTTGGATTTGGGGTTTTGCCTTTGATTATCTGCCAGGAGCTGTGTACCCATGGAGATCTTCACTATTGTCCCTGTCCGCTCATTCTGTTCTCTTCTCTAGTAGCACGATTATCTGTCATCTGTATTTCTGTTTTCCCTGAAAGTGCCTCTTTGTTTATCTGACACGTGAACACATGTGTAGATGGCAGATACAGGGAAACTGTGTAACCCATTGTTCTCATTCCCTTACCTTTTCATATGGCAGTTTCTCAAAGTAATTCTCCACAAGTTTCTGCCTGTTCCTTGTTCTCATAAATTCTAGTATCCTCCTTAACTTTGCATTTTGTTCTTCTGGTTCCTCGACAATGTTTTCTTTTTTTCTAATAAAAATTTTAAATTATTATTGTAACTACACCCATAATATCTTAACAGTATGTCTGCCTACACAGAACCTGAACAGTAACCACACCAATACCATGGTGCTGTGGAAGAGGCAAATTAGACAAAGACCTGTGGGTAACCAAGAACTGCTGAAAGCTGGGGAAATAGCCATCCCCAGGGATAAGTACCCAATTGGTTATCCCATAACAAGTGACCAGCTCTGAAATAATGCACAAACAAACAGCACTAAACGAACCAAACAGGTTATATTTACACACATATGCCTTTATACACTTCTATAACAATAACAGTTAAAGAAAGAGGCCATGAATTTGAAAAGGAGGGAGGGAGAAGGGTTCATGGAAGGAGTTGGAAAAAGGGAAGAGAAGGTGAGAAATGATATGTCTAAATACACTATATTTTAATTCTAAGGACTAAAATATTTAAAATTAAAAAGATACATTTTAATTATTTTGTTTTACTCTCGATTACTCTATTCATTGTTCGGATTAATGATATTGAATAGAACATTTCAACACATGCAACTGGTCTTTTTCATTCCGCCTCCCACAACACACAGCCCCAGCCTCTGGTCATCAGTACTTAACATTCAGGCTGATGTCCTTCAGCTCTTCCAGACGAGAGGAAGCATATTTTTCTGGCCTTTCTTTTCCTGGCTCATTCCAGTGACCTTAAAGTTCTTCAGCTACAGACATTTTCTTGATAATGGTGGCATTCCTCTTTTTATTATTTAAAACAATTTTAACTTTTAATATATTTTATCATATTCTTCCCCTCCCCCAAGTCCTTCCATATTCTTCCTCCCTCCCTCCCTACCCTCCCAACTTTAAGTTCTTTCTCAAAAATAAACAAAAACTCAATAAAACAACCAACAATCCCCCCAAACTAAGAAAACAAATTAAAACACCACCCAAAAAGAAAAAAATAAAACACCAAACTATATCAAACAAATTGTGCGGGCGCGCACACACACACACACACACACACACACACACAACCTTTGGAGTCCATTAAATGTTGTTAAGTGTTGATCAGCTGCTTCTGAGCATGAAGCCTGCCCTGTAGTGGTTGATATACCCAGTATCACTCATTGGAGAAAACTGACATTTCCTCTCTCAGCAGGTAAAGGACACTTTGGTTGTTACCCTTTACCCTAGTGGTTAGCTTTTTCATTCATTCATTCATTCATTCATTCATTCATTCATTCATTCATTCACTCATTCATTCATTTAAAATATATAACAAAATAAAAAATAATAGGATAAAACAAAAACTATCAAATCAAAGTAGGACAGGACAAAGCAACAGAAGGAAAAGAGCCCAAGAGAAGGAAGGTAGAAGAATCAAAGACCCACTTGTTTGCACACTCAGGAATCCTGTAAAAACAGTGAGCTGGAAGCCATGATATGAGCACAGAATACCTGGGACAGACAGGCTCGTGCGGGCTCTGTGCATGCCATTGCTTCATGAGTCATGTGAGCTTTGCTCATATTGACTACTACAGGTCCTTATTTCCCTTTGGCTCTTCCACTCTTTCATCCTCCTCTTCCACCGTGTTCCCTGAGCTCTGAGGTGAGAGGTTTGATAGAGACATCCTATTTAGGGCTGAGCGTTCTGTGACCTCTTATTCTCTGTGTAATGTCTGATTGTATGTCTCTATACGTGTTCCCATTTGCTTCTCTGATAATGACTGGAGAAGGCACTAATCTACAAATGCAGCGGAAAACCATTAGGAGTCCTTTTACCACTACAATTTTTTAAGACCAGTATTATTCGGTTGTACCTTGGGTCCTTGGGATATCTAGTCTCAGATTCTTAGTCATCAACGCAGTGTTGGGTATGGGTTCCAACTCATGAATTGAACCTTAAGTCCAGTAAGTCATGGCTTGGTTACTCCCACAAGCTTTATGCCACCATTTCCCTACCATCTCTTGCAGGTAATACACCATTGGAGATAAAGGGTTAGTGGTTACCTTGGTGTTTATGGTTCTCTTTTGAGAGCATATAGAGTACCTTCCTGTATTAAAGACACCAAAACATAGGGGTGAAGGCTCTATGTTGGCACTAACTCAACTATGTTCACTAAGTTTTGTAGGTGTTATCTCTAGCAATGGGGCCTTGCTGTCAGTTTGTGGAGAGCGACTGTAGTCTTGACAAACAGCCAAAGTTATTTGCAAATTCCCATAGGAACCCTTTGGCCAACAGCTTAATTAGATGTAGCACAATCCCAGTACTTGAAGCTTCGTTTGGTGACAAGAGATAGCCAGTTGGGGCCCTGTCTCTCCCAGTATTGGTGACTTCATTTAGACTAACTTCATACATGTATATATTTTAGAAAATTTCCACTATATTAGTTTTCCATACTTAACCTCAAACTCCCCTTAATTTTAGCTGTCCTTCCTCATATTTCCTCCCACAACCCCTCTTGCCTCTTGATCTTCCGGTACCAGGCACTGGTCCATCTATATCTATCTACGCCATTTCCCTTTCCTAATGAGATCTAACTGTTCCTTCTAGTACCTTATAATACTAATGTCAATTAAAAAAAAAACCTGTATCTTATTAATCTTTCCCTTCCTTTCTATGCTCTTGAATTTGACTTTTTAAGATGTATTTCTAAAATGTATTTTTGTTTTATGTGATATAAACTAACATGCCCTAAGGAGAAGAAACCATGCCAAATTGGAATCAATGAAAACTTCATGAATTGTCTAACAGAACAGGAAAGCAAGCATCAGAACATGTCCAGGAAGAGTTTTTAGGCCTCAAGTTCTTTCAGCTCTCCACACGGCTTCTACTCTCACATTGCTGTTGCCCTAAGGCTGGCTGCTATCATGAAGACATGACTACTGTAGAAGATTTTTTGTTGTTGTTGTTGTTGGTTTTTTTCATCAAACTCAGACCTGATGATGCCCAACAGCAAAGACAGGTGGCTGGATTAGCCTTCTCAGCTGTAAGAATTTCCTAAGATCTTCCTCCCATTTCATTGATTGGGCGGGTCTGAGAAGCACAATCAGAACATCCCAATTGGCATAAAGAAATCAAGATGTCCTCAGTCATCTTGGAATAAGCTCCTGGGCTATATCAAGAAGGTGTAAGCCCCCAAATTAATTTAGGGTCCCTACCAACCAGGAAAGCTCTTCCACAAAGAGTAAACACTGACTGCTCTTCTTCTAAATATTGTGAAGTGTACTTTTTAAACATATAGACCATACTTTTCTTACAGCTAGCTAACATGCTACATTTTCCATGAGATTCTATTTTTGTTCATTTCTGTTTATTTAATTTTAAAGAAATATGAGTTTCTCTCGTGTTTGTCAATAAGCACAAGTGTTCTGCCACTGTTCTACACTGGTGACTTCTGAGTTCCTTCTCTTGTGAGTAAAGCAGGGGTGATGGCTGTTTGCACGCCCCAGGCCTGTGCATGAGCCTTCCCCTGGCGTGAGTGCAAAGGAGCAGTGCATGCTTTCCATCGAAGAAAAGACTTGGATTCTCAGCAGAATGAGAAACTCAGAGCCAGTACCCTGGATACAAAGGTGCTTTGTCCGGTCCTTGTCAAAGATTCCAGTGGAGGGGTTTGGGAAAGAGAAAATTACAGGGAGGTTCTACTTCTCATATTTGGTTGTTGGGCGGGGGTGTCTGATTTCTCTGAGCCCGCAAAGAAAGTACATGAGATGTTTCTTTTCTGTTCTTAGTTACCTTTTTTTTCCAGAGCTGAGGACCGAACCCAGGGCCTTGCGCTTGCTAGGCAAGCGCTCTACCACTGAGCTAAATCCCCAACTACTCTTTTATGTTCTTAAGACCAGTATTTTTTTTTTTACCTTGAGGAGCAAAGTCTTTTGATACCAGATATCCATCATATCATGTTCATTTCTGCTCTAAAAACACATGCACACCAGATAAGAGTCTGCATGCTGTTTAGTTTTACATGCTCAGTTCTATACATTTGATCAAGTACATGAAACTAAGAAAATATACTTTAGTCTGCCATTGCCTTGAGTGTTAGCAGGTCATCAACTCGGCGTGTGAGCTGACTGTCCTCCCTCACACATCTCATGTACCCATTCTGCTGTAAGTTTAGAACTTTAGAACTCAAAAAAATTAAGATCTCTCTCTCTGTCTCTCTGTCTCTGTCTCTCTCTGTCTCTCTCTCACACACAGATGGGGTTTCTCTGATAGCCCTGGCTGTCCTGGAATTTGCTTTGTAGACCAAACTGGCCCTGAACTCACAGTGCTCCAGCTACCTCTGCCTCCCAAGTGCTGGCTGGAATCAAAGGTGTGCACCACCACACCTCTGAGAGAATTTTTTTTTTTTTTTTTTTTTTTTTTTTGTATTATGTCTTGTAACCATAAGCTAACTGCTTCCAACTCAAAAGGGCGGGATGGGGGCAGAACTGCCTTGTTAAAGTTGGAAAGACTGTTTTGTACAATTTCAGAGATTCTACAGAAATTTTGACAAAATTAAGTTTTCATCTGTGTGCATATGTTAAATATGGTAGCGCTATAATTCGCAGATACTTCTCCCAAATTCTGGCACTTAGGTTGGTTGACAAACTTAGATTTCAGTTCTATTATAAGTTAATCTTTCAGTCATATCGGTGTTTGGTGAGAGAAGGGAAGGAAGAAAGCCATGTACAACTGACCAGGTGCCACCTAGATGCTCCCTCCAGCAGAATCTTATTTAACCTTTGCAATGACCTTATTAGATGATTAGGGATGGAGATGATGGTGGCATGTAATCACTGCCATCACCAATCAAAAACAAAACTTTTGGGCTCTCTGTAACTTATTTGAGGTCTAGAAAGTTGTGAATTTCCAATTTGAATCCAAGTTTTTTTCAGACCCTGTGATTTGACTCTGATGCCAGCTGTTGTCACAGCTCCCGCTGTACCAGTACTGAGCGCATGCCCACACTAAGCAGGTGACCGAGCCTCCTCCCCCTTTCACACTCTCTCTCCTCTCAGACTCTGTGCTCCCAGCAAGCACTCTAGATATGGGCTATCCAACCTCTCTGTTTTCCTACCCTAAATGGCACATGGATTTAAAAAGAGCTTGGATAGGTGAAAAAAGAAATTGATAGTAGTATCAGAAATTTACAGGAATTTGGTTGACTGGTTCAAATTTTTCTGCCTTGACTCTGTGAAGACTTTTGGTTAAAATGACTTGACTGTTCAAAGAGAACTGTAGAAGCAGAAAAGGGGCTATTGGAACACTGATAGAGTACACCTGTCAGAAGGACTGGAATCAGGCAGTAGCAGTGGAAGTGAGAGAGAACAGAAAGAAGCCAAGAAAAGGGGAGAAAAGCCATTCTGGCTTTATTAGTCTATTTTCCATTACTACAGCAAAATTCTTAAGGCTAAGTATTTTATAATGCAAATAAATTCATTTAGCTCAGTTTTGGATGCTGAAAACCTCCTCTGCTCTCTGATGAGGGTCCCTTTGGACCCCTTGACTATGTTTCAGCATAACAGAAGGCATCATGGGAGAAGCATATGCACATAGTGAGAAAGGAAGCCAGTGAAAGGGAACATACAGGTCAGTTTTGCTCTCTGTAACAACCCTTTCACTGCTGCTACATTGAGGAGCATGTTTGCAACATGCGAACCTTGGGGCAATCTCATTCAAACCATGTGTAATCTGCAGCAGATGCCCTCAAAGATCCCTTGGACTCCATGTACATTGCGTGAATTTTTATGTTCCAGTGGGACACTGGACATCATATCGTTAAAACCTTTTGTTCCTTCACTTGGTAATAGGGATTGGGCTGCACAGTTATCACACACTGTATGTTTGAGTCCTCACACTTATTTTTCCTGTGTGGAGGAGAATAGGTGGAGAAACCAAGGCTTAGAAAAATCTATCATTTGGCTGGGGTCACAAAAATGTGATTGGTCAACCTGTGACCCAGCCCTGTTATGTCAGGACACAAACTCAGCATGTTTTGGGCTGCAGACTCTGGCCATTTCTGAAATAGTTCTGCAAACATTTTAACTAAGACTAAAGTGTAACAAACCCCACATACCTGCGATTTTATATGTTGCTATCATTCATATTGAAGCAAAGTTTAGAAAATGATTAACTGCTGTTCAAATGCACCTACTTACATTTAAAGTAATTGAAATCACAGATGTGTGCCTTCCGTCATATTATCCACATTTTAAGTGTTCAGTAGTCGCAAGATGGCAAGTGGCTGCCATGCTGAATGGTGAAACTATAGAACCTCTCTGTCCTTGTGCAAAGTTTTATTGGAGTGCTTGGGCTGGAGCTATCTTACACAAGACCAATATCTCTTTATTTAGAGTTCACTCAAGCTCTAAATAATACCTGTTTAGGATTTTATCTGGCTGTAGATAAGTCTGTGTGTACCTGCATTGTCTGACACAGTAGCCATTAGTCACTAGTGTCTGCTGAGTCCTGGAAATATGACTGGTCTGACTGAAATACTCCAGAAGTGCAAGGGTATACACTAGATTTCAAATCTCTTGTATCCATAAAGAATGTAGCAGACACATTAATAATTTTACACTGAGCATATATTGAAATATTACTTTGGAATGTTAGGTTAAGAATATACTGTTGAAATTAATGACTTACGTTCTTTAAAAAAAAAGAACTTTTAAAATGTTGCTACAAGAAAAATTTCAATTATATTCATTGCTTATGTAGTATTTCCTCTGGACAATCTGCTGTAGATCTCCTCGCCTTTCTATGTGACTCCAAAGTGCAATTCTCTTCTCTGGATTTCTCTAGATCTTTGCTGTCTAATAGGTACCCATATGCCACATGTGGGCATTTCTCCTCTTTGTGAATGTGAGTGAATATGTTCCTAGGTGTCTGTAAGTGCAGTGTGTGTGGATGACTATGACTGTGTGTGTAGGAGGCCTGTTGGTGTAAATAAAAAATAAACAAGTGTTGGGCTATATAACGTTTATTATTGTTAGCCCTAAGATTATCACGGCAATATTGCCTAACCCGATATCACAAATAAGACACAGATGCCTGTTAGATTTTATAATTGCCTTATTTACCTTGGGCCAGGCAGATAGTTCTACCTCACCATTCACCTTTTAACCCTCATCCATTGTCATCTGCCTTAATCATCCTCATCTGGACTATCTTCTATCCATAATCTTATAAATACTTGCTTGTACTCTTCATCTTGGAGTTTTTTCCATCCATACCATCCTCAGAGTCCTTCCTCTTCACCAATGTGATTCCTTCTCCAGGTTAACCCATCATAGTGTCCTCCTTCCTCTTCTCTTCCCATCCATCCATCCATCCATCCATCCATCCATCCATCCATCCATCCATCTCCTGTGATTCTCTTGAACCCTCTCCAAGTCCAGGAACCTTAGCCACACCTATCCCATTCTGCCCTGCCCAGGTATGGACTGTTTAATCAATCAATCAGATATGTCTTAGGCAGGTTTATAAAACAAGGATAGGTGTAATCAGATCTTGAGGGCCAGCATTAGAACAATCCCAACAGAGGCCAGAGGTAGACACTGGCTATTTATTCTATCATTTTCTGTTGTGCTCTTTAAAAAAAAAAAAAAAAAAAAACTCTACTTTACATGGGATTCCTTAAAGCCTCTCCCAACTCTAGGTAGGAGAGAGAAGGTTAGTAGGAAGAGGGGGGCACAGATTCCCTTACTTCTCCTGGCCATTTAGGGTTGATGGGTTCTAATGGGGTTATATCAGTCTCTGTCAATAGCAAACACCACAAGCAGTTTCCTCCAAGCCATTGAAATGACTCTCTCCTTCTGTCTCCACGCTGCCACACATCATACTGGTCTCTCCAAAATGCACTTCCCCCACACACACACACTCTCTCTCTCTCTTGGCTCTCATAATTATATCCTAGACCACTCCCCTCTCCGGGTAGCACAACGCAGGCCGTTACCAGTTGGCAAAGACCACTCCCCACAGGAGACAATTATCAGCTGTGGACAAACTAAAGCCCAAACTAAAATCCCACACTTGGGATTAAAACAAAAACATGTTTACATAACATAAAGAAACCAAAACGTCCATTGCAGTTTCCAACGGGATCTCTCATTGAATCTGGAGGTGGCCTACTTAGCTCCAGCTGGCCGGTGTGCACCAGCCATCTCTGCCCCCACAGCCCTGGGATTCCATGTGTATGGCACCTTGCCTGTCTCTTTAAACATGGATTCCAGGAAGACCAAACTCAGGACCTCACGCTTGTTCGGCAAGCGCTTTACTTCCCAGGGCATTTCTCGAGCTCCCACGTGTCGGCACTTCCAGTGAAACTAATTGAAACTAAGCAAAATTTAAAATTTAGTTCCTCTGTCCCATTAGCTACAGTCCTGTCGCTCAGTGGCTACATGTAGTTAATGGCTACCATATTGCACGGCATAGATGGAAAATGTTTCCATTGTCACAGGAAGTTCTACCAGGCCAAACCAACATAGATTGTACACAGAGATTTCAAGAGGCACGGAGGTGGGCTATGAAGGATGCAGCGGGTTTCCATAGCACCTAACCCCGCAGCACATAGTCTTCTGTCTCCTTGGTACCTGTCCCTTCTTAGCCTTATCAGAGATGTTTGTGTGCAACTTATCTCTTCATCCGTCTTCCTCCAGGGGCTTTGGTGTGTTTAACTCTACCACCACACAGCTTCCCACCCCACACCCTTCTATGTATATGCTAGCATGGTGCTTGGTGTAAGACAGGTACTTAAAAAGTATTTGTTAACCAGTTGAAGTGGCAATGTCAAGTGATTGGAGCAATGTGGCTGAAACTACAGGGAGATCTGGGAGACTGGTAGCAGAATATAAGAGATAGGGGGCTAGAGGGAGGGAATATACAGGATCTTATGGAGAATAGAAGTTAGCAGAAAGATGGACTAGAGGAAGTCAGAGAGACAGATAACTGTTGATGCAAAATCTTTTTAGTGCTGCCCACACCCTTGAAGCCATGTCACAGGCTCCTTGCAGACAGTGGTGAGAGTTCCTACAGGGCAATTCACAGGCTCATGAGAAGTACAGAAGAACAGAAGTAGCTACATGAGAAGTTCAGAAGAACAAGGGCTGTCTCTGACTCTGTTGCCTGCCTTTGGATTCCTTTCCCCTAACTGGGCTGCCATGTCTAGCCTCAATAGGTGAAGATGTGCCTCCTGAGGAGAAAGGAAGGAGGGAATTGGGAGAGGGGAAAGGAGAGGGAAGGACTGGGAGGAGAGGAGGAAGGGGAAGCTGTGGTTGGGATATAAAGTGAATAGACAAATAATGAAAAAAAGAAGTACGGAAGAAACCCCAAATATTACTACGTGATACATAAACATGCAAGTATAAATTGCAAGTATGAAAATCAAAGGTCTGATGAGGAGGGAGAATGAAAAATGGCCTCTCTGTGGGCCAGCTGGCTTGAGTTACATTTTATAGGCAGTGTGTGAATTCTGGCGCCCTTGTTGAATTTGCGGCAGACTCGCACATTAGTTTTAAGGCTCCCTCTCGAATAGGAACATCATAACGCTTTTTAATTGGTGCTGATAAAAAACGTAGCATTACTTGTAGGTTCCTGAGAGAAGTGAGTTGTGAAATTGGGTTTTCATTAAACCTAATGACGGAAAATTAAGCATAGTGCGTCTGGCGAAATGGGGTGTGATAAAAGGCATCACTTCTGCATTATCGAAGGTTAATAAGGGAATAGGTGAGGTAAGATACATTGGAAAAGGGAGCCCAACTAGTTGAATTAATATACCTCGAAAATTCCTTAGTTCCAAGTCCTTGTAGCATCATTACTGCAGGCATCGGCATTGTCACAAATGCTACCGCAATACAAGTTGTAACATTTCAAACACATTTATTTTCCATTCCACCGTTGGTTTTGCTGACGCCAAGTTTACAGTCTGTCTAGCAATGTTTTGTTTTGTTTTTTGGGGGGGCGGGGGACATCCATATTGATAGCCCTTTCAGTTTGGAACCATTTGGTGTCTCACAACAAATTTGCCACATGCCAACTCCTTGGAATCTACCTCTGCCAGGCAGCTGGTTTCCCGTACAGGCAGTACCCTTCGTCCTTTAGAAAATTGGGGAGGGGGGACAGGGCATAGCTCTGTGGTGTCCATATGATAGTGTTTAAGTGGGAAATAAGAGTGATGGTTGGATGTTACCTTGAAGTGTGACATCTGGAAACTCACCCTCAAGTCTCCCTTCCTCTCCGTCTCCAATCCCATTGCACCATCACAGAAGCGATGCTCCCTGGAAAGCTGCCTCCTATCCATGACAGCTGGGACACCCACAGGAAAGAGTGTGAGTCTTTACGAAGTGCTGCTCTCTTGCAGAACCTTCAGCAACTTCACACTGGCTCTTAGTCTCACATTTTCAGGCCCTCTGGATCTGCCTCCCATCATCTGCCACAATCTTGTCCCAGAGGCTTTTCTTTATACCTGCCTCTCTGTAGAGGCTTTTCTTTATACCTGCCTCTCTGTTTTTACCTAAATGTGCCTCTCTCTCTCAGGCTCTCATCACTTTGCTCATACCTATTTTTCCTTCTAGACCATCAAGCTTTGAGTGTGAACTGCATTTCTTTCTATACTACATCTGTCAAAAAAAAAAAAAAATCCTTAACTCATAGTTAACTCTCGTAACTCTAAGTCACAATTACAAGGGTGTGAAGGAGCAGAGACTCAACCCCAATATGTGCCAGAAATTACATTCAATCAGTGCTAGTAAAGATGCATCAAACTATTACCAAACCAAGGGGAGGGATAGGAAGTATTATTCTCAACGCAGGTCGGAAGATTTTTGTTTGTTTGTTTGTTTTTAGCATCTCACTTTGGTCCTTCTTCCCTGTTTATGAATGTTATCCTCCATATCTTGCTGTTGGATGATTGGGCTAATTGCCAAAGGTGGCCTGTCTTATCTACTCATTGCATTACAACAGGAAGTGCTGGAACCATGGGAGACACACAGATATCCCTCCTACTAATGACGTATGACCCAATCAGTGTTTCAAGCTCAGGCTAATCCAATCCATAGCCTGTTTTCCCATGAAGATGAGAAGGATGAAAAGTGAAGAATGTGTCCAAGACTCATCCATGAAGCAGATGAGCACATGAGAATGACTAAGACTCTCATTGTCCCTGAACTGAGGGATTTCCCTGGATACTGTACTTTGAATATTAAAGCCAACCAAAGCGGGGTTAGCCAAGTGTGACCAGTTGGTCATCCTGCCCAGCCAGACATGTCTCTGTGGTATGGTGAGGAACTGATTTTGATGTTATCACATAGAAGTGGATTATACTTTCCCAGAGTCTGTTTGATGGATTATTGTGACAGAGGAGCCAAACAAGCTGAAGGGGACATGGCTTTTAAAAAGATAAGTTACGGAAAACTCTGGAATGTATTCTATGCCTCTCAGGGAATGAAGACAGCATAGGCTTCATGGATGTCTGCATGGCAGTCTGAATGTCTGAAAACATCTGGATATACACATCAACTGCCACATCTGGCAGGCCTTATCTCTTGAATGCTACAAACATAATGGCCCCAGGGCAGAGACTGTCAAAATATTGGAGAGGATATAAACAAACCAAGCCTAGATCGTTCTGGGAAAGAGAAATGATTTCCAGAGCAACCAAACAACAGGAGGTACTTGAAGCGGTTCAATGTGTAGAGAGATTTTTATGAGGGGAAGGTCTAACATTTTTTTAAGATAGAGAGGGTCTCATGTAGTCAAGGCTGGCTTCAAACTTGCTACTTAGTTGAGGGTGACTGAACTTCTAATCCTCCAGTTTTCCCATTTTAGATATCTAGGATAACAAGTACAAGCATTACGCAGTGCTGGGGACCAAATTCATGGCTCTGCACATGCTAGGTCAGACCTAGCAACTGAGGGGTACCCCATTGTCATATCAAGGGGTATGATATGGGATGCACGTGAGAGCCATGGCTGATGAAAGTGAAGGAAAAAGTTTAGAGAAATCTGAAAGTTGGAATCGGGGCATTTCAGGGTCAATGGTAGAAAAGAGGAAAAAGGATGATAGGAATAGGCCCTGTTAGAAAGCCTATTGCTGTAGAGAGCGACTGGAGGGTTAGAGTCCCTGCTTCCTCCTGGGAGTCCAAGACTAGCTATGCTTCCTCCCTGCATACAATCCAAAAGAAGCAAACTAGGAGAGAAATCATACTGCAGACTTGCAGGCCCAGAAGCACTCGGGTGGGTTTTCTGGGACTCTCCTCATCTATAGACAAGCAACTGAGACTAGATGCAGCCTGTCGTTTCCCAAACAAGAAGGTCCTCCCAAAACTTAGCCTGGCTTCTTGCTAGTTCTGGGATTGGCTAGTATTGACCAAGGCACACAACAGGCTTACAGAAAGGGCTAAGGACTGGCAAGGGACAGTCACTAAACTGTCACTTTGTCATCACACAATCTATAATGAGCCCTTGAAACTGAAATGAACCAAGGATCATTGCATGCATTGGTTTGCTATTTCACCATTGAAATCTATATGCACAGTCAAGCAAGGGAAGCAGTGTCTATTATTCTTCCTATAGTTTCCTGACCTGAGGAGTACACAGTTTTCTCTGCCCTCCTTGGGCCATGCTGGGGGTGGGGTACAAAGAGCAAAGCTCCCAAAGTGACAGTTTGTGCTGCTTCTTCTCCTTCTTCTTTGAAGCAGATGGCAGCCGTGGGGAGCTGTCCCAACCCACCCTCACCATTCAGACTCACCCCTACCGGACCTGCGACCCTGTAGAGATGTCTTACCCCCGGGACCAGTTCCAGCCTGCCATCCGGGTGGCAGACCTGCTTCAACACATCACCCAGATGAAACGAGGCCAGGGCTACGGGTTCAAGGAGGAATATGAGGTAAGAGACCGTGGGAGGATTCCCCAGTAGCTCATGGGTATGTTTGGAGAGCTAAAGGTTGACCACGAGCAACAGCAAAGCCTGGGAACGTGGTGGAAATGCCCCACTAGACCCGCTTAACCAGAACTTACATTTTAACCAGAACCCAGACATTAGATTTGAGAACTATCATGCTCCAAGTCCCTACATTTTAGGGTCAAACATACCTTCACTGTGAAGGTATCAAGCACTCTTCCCACATGCTGTAGAAATCTCCCCTGCCAGTGGTGTCTGGCATGCCTGCTGTTTCCTGCTCACTTCTCGCCCAGTGTTCAAGCCTCTGTGCTGTTCTCACTGTGTGCCTCCAGGGCTGTGTAGTGCAGCAAGTGTTGTGTTCTCTCTCCGTACCTCCTCCCTCCTGCATTGGTCATCCCTCTCCTCCCACAACCCCCTCACTCTTGGCATCTCTGGTACGAAAGGTATGGATACATGTCACAGTTGCCTCAGGAGCTACATGGTGGTGGTAGGTCACGGTTGTGATGGTGATGGTGGTGGTGGTGGTGGTGGTGGTGTGGCAGACAACCACAGCAAAGTATGGAAAGTGCCTCCATCCAACAGTATTATCCTGTAGGTTCCAAATCATGCAGCATGCCAGCAATGCCAACCTCTAAGGTTCAAGTACCACAATCTCCTCTCCCCAAGTCTTCTTTAGTGTCTTCCAGTACCACTCTCATCATGGCTTCACATTTCCTTTGCTTTATTACACAAAACAATTTCTCTTTCAGCTATCTTGATCTAACTCCTTTTGGTTCAAATCTTACCTACTAGATCTCACCTTTTATGAAAGAAAAGCACAACGAAAAATCCATTAGGATATGTTCCTAGACCAAAGACCAGTTCACTATCCCCCAGACCCCCCCAAAAAAGTGGCAGTTATCTTAATGACAGTATAGTCCAGCTGCAGCATCTTCCTTTGCTTCCCTTTCCTTTCTCTCTTTTCCCCAAAGATCTCTTCAACATCCTCTATGTGGCAAGTGTTAAATGATACCCACCGGGTTTCCCTCCCTCCTTCCTTACCTTCCTTTCTTTTCTCCCTTCTTCTTTCTGTCACATGCAACAATGACCCAGATATATTCTGTTCAGTTCCACTGTGTGCAGCAAAGGCGCCTTGGCTCACTCCAGCTCAGACAAAGTTTATCTCTCAGACTAAATTCCTAAAACATGCTTACTGAGTAGTATTTCTGATGTCATGGGAAGACATGAAATCATGCTAAAAAACTTGAGATTCAGATAGCTGGGTTTCAATGCAGTAAGGTGTGTGATCTTGGCATATCACAGTTTTCAAATTCTTCATTAATTGAAGAGTGTGTCTAAATGGCTCCTAGGACCTATTTGCCCCTAAAACTTTATGGGAGTACAGAACAGTAGAGAGGTCCATGTTTGTCATACTTTGAGAATAGAAACATTTCTACCAGGTCAGGAGAGGCAGCAGTTAATTTCAGATATAGTCTAAGTCAAACACCTTTTTTGTGTGTATACTCAGTCTATTACAAAGCCTCATAGATTCAAAACCTACTGCTTCTTTAATATATATATATGTGTGTGTGTGTGTGTGTGTGTGTGTGTGTGTGTGTATGTATATATGTATGTATTTATGTATATTAGGACACAAACTGGTAAAGGTAAATGTATTCCTTTATAGTTTTTCCAAACCAGGGAGAAAAAGACTCTTGGTTGAGGCCTGATTTCTGCAGCATTGTTGCCCTTTTATACAAAAGATGAAACAAAAGCCAGAAGCTACAAAATATTAATTTAAGTTGCCAGAATTATATGGTATATCTTCCCAAGAGGCAAACTCCTCCTCTGATTGGCACCAAAACTGATTCAGCCTTTTCCTTCCCCCAGCCTGGGATTCACTGGGGCTCATCGTTTCAGAAATCTGATAGGAAAGGGGAGGATACAAGTTTTTCTTTGGAATATTTCCTTTCCTGCCAGGATAGTTACAGGACTATCAGTTTTGGAAGAATATTGGAACAAGAGTCATGGGTAATGTTCCCATAACATCTGAGTCTTATTTCCTAAAAAGATAAATTGTCCCAAGCCTTGTGTGTGTGCCGGCACACATGCAGATCAGTTCGTTGAGCAAATACCTCAGGACAGGGTGTGTTGTTTGTAAAGACATGCCCAATATTACTGTAGTTTGATAAGCCCTTAGTCATTATAGTGTGTCTTGAAAGTTCAAATAGCATCAAGAGAAGTATGTACTTTATCAGAAAGGTTCATAAGTGGTCAAAGCCTAAAATACCTGTTATGTGAACTTGAAATCTAAAATTCAAGAACAGAAATACAGATGCAACTGACCATTTTGGAACATTTCTTTCCAGCATATTTCTTCTCAAGCATCTATCCCTGTATCATCAGTTGTTTGTGTTGTTGTTAGATTGAATGTTTTATTTTTGTTTTTAATTTTTTTTCTACCTGTCAGCATCTCCCAAGATTTCTAGCATGGAAATAAACTTACTTTACAGTAAAGAATGTGTGTTATTCCATCACTTGGGCCTCAACTCTAAATTTTTCTGATGAAGCCAGCCTTACCTTTAGTTAGTTCAAATTGTATTAATGGCTAGCTAGTGTGACATCATGCTTCTGGTTAACAGCATTGTTTGGTTAATCAGGAGCTAATTAGAAAACACTGTTTGTTGAAATAGTCTACTTTTGTAGGATGTGGTAGTCCAGTTTCTCAGAAAATGACTGTGGTGTCTTTTATCATAAAGGGTCTTACGGTTTCTATAACCCTCATCTTGTATGTGAATTACAGATCTGCATCAAGGCTCAGTGTCGACATAAAACCTTGAGCCTCCAGTTCTGCTGTCGTACAGCTGCTGTGTGATGTCCTTGCCTGTCACATCCCCATTCTGCTATGCTTTCATTTTTTTCATACCAATGTGTAGATTTGACAAGTTGACATCTAAGGGAACATCAGTGTTCACAAGCTGCGCCTTCTCAAACTCGACCCAGCTACATAGTCACTCTTAGATTTGTACTGAGTATTTACTATTGCCCAGGAGTATTCTAGGCATTTGGGATACAATGGTATCCCAATAGTATACAATAGTATCCGTGCCCTCATGAAGCTTCTATTCTAGCAGAGTTAATAAAAAATAAATATAGACTTAAAATAAATAAACCACTGTTTGCTGTATTACAAACTACCTCAAATATGAACAACAACAACAATAAAAAAAAAAACCAGTTGATTTATTTCAATAATTGGCTCTACGGGTTAGGAATTTGAACAGTGAATAAAATATACAGTAATCTCTTCTCCATAATGCAAGTCTCCATGGCTGTTGCTGAAATCTCTATAGTGTTTTTATTCTGATGTCTAATAATAGATGCAGACATCATCTATGATCTCAGTGGAGATTTTCCACTAGGATTCCTCTGCATAACCTCCTGAGTGGCCTGGCATTCCTGGCCGAGTGGTAACTTCCAAAACAGTTGGACTTTTTATATGGTTGTTCAGCGCTCCAAAGGTAACCTACCAAGGTAAAAATTGCCTACTGTAGGTGGCCTAAGCTTTGAGGCCACATTGTGTTAGATATGAGCAAAGGAAAAGCTGACCCCCTTCCAGTAAGGAGAGAAAGTAGACATAGGGGGACCATTTGCCAGATTCTAGAAGAGGACATAAGATACTAGATAACATAATCTTGGAGTGATAGGGTATGCTAGCACAAAAGAGAGTAGGACAAGAAAGGGAATAGCATAATCCATAATATTGGATGCAAGCAGGTCCAATATTAATGAAAGTAAAAGAACAGTCCTTAAGAAGGGTAGGTTTGGGAGGAGGGATTTCCATGGCAAGGTGATAATATAATGGCATGTGCAAACATGAATAAAGAAGGCTGGTCAGGATATAGTGAACACATGCTGGGCATGAAAGAGGGACCCAGGTCTTTGGTAGACTACAGACTAGTATAAGGAGTTTGGATTTCATTCTCGGTAAGCTGGAAACTAACTGCAGAGCTTTGATAACAGGCACTAATGGTCTGATTTTATGTATGAAAATTCATTCTAGATACTGTGAGTAGAATGGTACTTGGGGGGCAAGGTAAGCCAGTGATGTGGTAAGCCAGATGAGACAATGTGACTGTGACCAGGGACAGCAGAGAAGTCCATAAGAAAAGGTTGAGTTCTGAATATGTCACAAAGATAGAGCAAAGAAGACTTCTTTAAAAAAAAAAAAAAGAAAGAAAGAAAGAAAGATCTTATTTATTTTACATATTAGTGTTCTATGTGCATGCAAGAAGAGGGCATCAGATTCCAGTATCGATGGTTGTGAGCCACCATGTGATTGCTAGGAATTGAACTCAGGATCTCTGGAGGAGGAGACAGTGCTCTTACCCACTGAGCCATCTCTCCAGCCCCAAGACTTCTTAATACATGGTGTGTACATAAGGAAAGGAATCAAGAATGACTCTGAAACGCTTACTTGGACAGCTGGAAAGATGGAGTTGCCAAAAATAGTAATGAGAAGTTACAGGAAGGTCCAATCTGGAGCAACTGGAAGTTCAATTGATAAGTTTGCAATGTCCATAAGAACAGTTAGCTATATGAATGTGACCTTGAGAAAGAAGCCCAGGCTACAGAGAAAAGCCAAAAGATCAGAAGAAGTCAACAGGCATGTCAACAGAGACAGGAACCTTGGACTGAACCTTTTGAAAGTCCCAGTTTAGGATGATATAGAGTACTTTCCATGAGTTATGCATTGAACTAGCTCTATGGACTAAGGAGATACAGTAAGTATTACTCTACCTGTAGAACTTGAGCTTATGATTAAGGACAGCCATATAGACTGATAGTTTAATTGCAGGAAAAAATGCCACCATAAAGGAATACCCAGAATTATAGCAAACCATGGAGATAAGGTATATTCAGCCTGATGATAGATATGTTAGTGATTTTCAGGAATACACTAGTCTCAACCAACTGTAAAGAAATAAGAATAGGAAGTGAAAATATAGATGGGTATTCTGGGCAGAGAACTACAAACAATGTTATGGGAGGATAGAAAGTGGATTGAGTTAGAAGAGCCACAAGTAGCTTGATATATAAAAATGAGAGGACACAAGAAGGGAGATAGGGACTGGAGTTGTTAGCAACTACGTGTCCAGGAATGGGGTAATATTTGGCACTCTGAGGAATTGGATTTTATTCCAGGAGTCATGGGGGCCATAGAGGGAGTAGAAAATTTCAAAGTAGATTTTTTTTAACTTCAAATCGTGTATCAGAAAACATACCAGAGGCAAGTTGAGCAGCCGGGGCAATAATTCTTGAAAAAGACTGGACTGTACTCCCCAAACCAGGAGACTGGGCCCAGAGCCCAGATGAGAAACACACACACACACACACACACACACACACACACACACACACTCTGCATGTAAAATTATAAAGTCACCTTGTTCTCTTTATGTGGAAACTGAGTCTCTCAGTATCCATGCTTTAAGTTCCACTACTTGAAGTAATGCATAGATTGTCCTGCACTGTGAGCCAAATACTTAGACTCATGTCCTACCATTTTCATAAGTATGTAGGTGACCTGGGTCTCATTTCTATCCTTATCTACTGAGGACAAATGTGTTTATCAGGGTAGTCCAAGAGCCCTTCTGTAGCTAATATAATGAGAGTCCAAATAAGAACCTATTAGCTAGACTAATTGGGTTTCCTTTCCATGCAAGTCTTGGACTCCCTCTCCCATAGTTATATCATAGTTTATTAACCATGGTTCAAAGAACTCAAGAAGGACTAAAGCAAATTAAGTGCCATGCATATCTGGCTCTCGGCTGAGATTTTTAATCTTGGCTTCAGGTTAGAATTACCTGGGAAAAATGTTAAAGCACCAGTACACTGGCCATATTTCAGACCAATTAAAAGAAAATGTACTTTGGTGGGACCAGAGATCAGTGTTCAACAACTTTTCTAGTTGATTAAAATATACTTTATAAATTACTAGTCACTAGTCTTAGGAAACTCCTGGAGTTTCCAGTGTGGGCCATATCATTCACTATCTCTGTTTCATTGTCTGACCCTCAAATCTGCCCGTCACATTCAATCAAAGACAATCCTGAACCACAGAGCCCTTTCCCCTTTCCTCCTTTCCTTACCATAGCCAAAATGGTCCCACTTTTTCCAGTTGCATGCCAACAAATGTAAACAGATGTTAGTTAAAGAGCAGGGTTGTCTCTGTGTCCTGTAAACACAATGAACAGAAGGGTAGCAGGTTTGGGTAAGATGAGGGAGAGCAGGAAGAGGTGACTTTGTGATATAGACAAAGAAAAGAATTGTGTTACTCCCCATCCAATGTAGACAGCCTGTCACTGTAATGAATGGAATGAGCCCAGTAGGGCGACCAGAAGGTGTCTGGTTATCACAGCTCCATTAAGGCTATTTAAGGCAACAAGGAACAGCTGTGAGGAATATGATGCAGTCTAATGAAGAGCAAACATTTGTTCATTTTCCAGCTCTGGCCGGATGCACCATGTGCACAGCTTTTGAGGGGAGAGGACATCTTGCTTAGTCATCTGTGGGTGATATCATGCAGGCAGCCTCCTAATAGAGCATAACCGTGGCAATGGAAGCTTCCTGGGCAGGGATGGAGGACACCCCTCACTGGAAACAGATTAACAGAACATCCTGTTACTAGAGGGACTCTGGTCCAGTTCCTTGATTTATAGATGAGAAAGGTTCTGGGGACAGGCATGAGGGATTAGTGGCAGATGCTCAAATAATAAATGGAGAAACATGGTCATTCCTCTACTCTGCAAAATCATTATGGCCCAAATGGAAGAGCCAGGCTCCCACCTGTTCATCTCATTCTCCTAGCAGGTTAAAACAGGAAGAAAATGGGCCATTTCCTGGAAGTGGCCAAAGGGCATTGAACCCATGCCGTGACAAATGTGGGAAAGAGCTAATGCAGGTGACACTGTGAACTCAGTCCTGTTAGCCTGTTTTTAATCATTTGACTTATAAGAGTGTTCTTAACACAGCCAACAACATTTGTTTATGTTTGATACAGGAACCCCTCCAGCTGAGTGACTGACCTCATAGGAGTCTGTAGAAAAGTTCTTAAACCAAGACTAAAGACCTATTACTCACCCAGATCAGAAGACACTGAGTAGTCTTAGACAAGACTCTTTCCTGAGTGAATCCTAGTTTCATCTTCTGTGAAGTGCTTTACTGGTTTTGCAGGGATTTTTAAGTCTGATAGTATATGGCCTTTTCTAATCGCTCATCTGGTCAGAAACACCGAGTGCCAGTGGCGTCCTTTGTACTATTTCAGTCACTGGAGATGGCTAACCAGAAGAGGTAAAGACCCTGTATAAGGAATCTCATGACCTCACCACATAAGGGAATGCCATACCTCTAGTTAAAACAGCAAGTTAACTCTAGTCAAAATGCTTTAGAGCAGTGGTTCTCCATCTTCCTAATGCTATGCCCGTTAGTTCTTCATGTTGTGGTAACCCCCAGCCATAGAATTTATTTTTCTTGCTATTTCACACTTATAATTTTACTACTGTCATGAACTGTAATGTAACTATCTTACATATGACCCCTGGGAAAGGATCTTTTGACCCCCAGATGGGTCACAACCCACAGGAGGAGAACCACTGCTTTAGAGGTATGTGGATGTGGGCAGGATAGGAAGAAGCAATTGGTTGTTTCTGGTGGTGTTATCATTAATGTTGGCTTTTTGTTACCTGTTACCAAGATAAGAGTCACAAAAGATGTGTGACACTGAGATGAAGCAAAGTAGAGTATGAAAGAAACTGTGTACATAGTGTGTCTGTGTGCACACGAATTTGTGTGTCTATGTCATGCCTGTGGAGGCCAGAAGAGGGCATCAGATCCCCTGGAACTGGAGTTGTAGATAGATGGTTGAGAGTTCCCTGACTTAAGCGCTGGAAACTGAACTTGGGTCCTCTGGGAAACTAGTAAGTGCTTTTAACCACTTGGGTGTTATTGTAGCCTCCCCACAAAAATAAACAAGGTCATAATGATGATCTCCAACAGTTCATCCCGTCTAACACTGGAGTTTAGGAAAGAGTTGCTGCCCAAAGCAACTTCCTAGATGCTCCTGTGTGGTATGTATGATGGAGACAATGGGCTTTGGGGGGTTAGGGTAGATTTTCTCTCCCAGCTCAGAGCTGGGAGAGATAAGGAAACGAGTGTAAGATTCTCCATTGGGCTTGAAAATAAGAACAAAGCCTTATTCGTTCTTTTTTTCCCCCTCAAACATCTGAAAATAATGTACAAATATGAAATATTTAATTATAATAGGAAGTACTGGTAAAAAAATGAAGTGATTAACAATAATTATACCCAAATGCAAATCAAAA
The DNA here is from genome assembly GCF_907164565.1 of Psammomys obesus. Classification (NCBI taxonomy): domain Eukaryota; kingdom Metazoa; phylum Chordata; class Mammalia; order Rodentia; family Muridae; genus Psammomys; species Psammomys obesus. Next base: position 2,596,655 of record NW_026586589.1, read on the forward strand.
ACAAAATGAGCTATTAGCCCACCCAAATTAGAACTGCTGTTGTCAAATGGCAAGAAATTGGGGTGGAGTAGAAAGATATTGGGGTGGTTAAGGACACTTACTATTCTTGTAGAACCCCAGGATCAATTTCCTAGAACTCTCATAATAACCCTCCATATGTCCAATTCCAAAGATCTGATGTCCTCTCCTGACTTCTGAGGGTACCAGGCATGAGTGTGATTTACATACATATAGGCAAAACATTCATACACATAAATTTTTATTTTAAGTCAGGATATAAATGATAGCAGAGGATCCAAATGAAGGGAGGCTCACATATTTTTGGTGGGCATGTAGTAAGTACAGCCATTATGGAAAACAGTATGGAGGGTCTTTAAATAGCTGGAAATAGAACTACCATATAATACAACTGTCCTACATTGAGTTATACATCAAAGGAATTTAAATCAGTACACGGAACAGACATCTTCACTCACAATAGCTAAGATATGGAATCAGCCTAGGGGTCCATTGGCGGATGAATGATAAAGAAAATGTGGAATGCATACTCTATGAAATATTCATCCATATAAATGAGACTGTCATTTGGAATAATATGGATGAACAGGAGAGCATTATGTTAAGTGAAATAAGTCATGCAGAGAAAGACAGATAGCACATGGTCTCACTTAAATGTGGAAACTAAAATACCAGTTTTAAAGAAGCAGAGGCCAAAGTAGTGGGCACCAGAACCTAGGAAGGGTTTGGAGGAGGGAAAGATGGAGAGGAAATAGCTTGTAGGAACTTGGGCACAGTTGGAAAGAAAGAACAGCTTTAAAATCTACAGTACTATGACTGTTTTGACAACAGTTGATTGTATATTTCAGAATAGCTACTGGAGGTTTTGAATATTCCCAATACAATGAAATGACATCTGTCTGAGGTGACAGATATGCTAATTACCCAATCTGATCATTATGCATTGTATAGATGTATTGAGCTGTCAGAGGATACCCCATAGATATACATAATTAGGATGTGTCAATTAAACATATGAATATATTTTTAAAAGAATAGCTCACTTCAAGAAAAAGACACTGTGTCTTCTGGGAAGAAACCAACACAGAAAGATCCCCACCTGTGTGGGGGTCGCTCTGGATGTGTTGGAGCGTCAGCCTTTAATGCTGAGCCTGAGTCTCCCCGAGGGCATTTGCTATGTGCATCTGCCTTACTGCCTATGAGAGCAGTTCTCAAGCTTTAATGTATGTCAGAGGCAGGTAGAGAGTTAAGAACGGACACTGAGGCTTAGGGTCACTGATGCCAGATAGCTATCGTAGCAACTGGGGATAGGATATGGTTGAGGGTTTTTATTGCAGATATGCAAGAAAGTAAAACTTGAGGGACCGGAAGAGTACAGAGCAAGGAGAGAAAGTAGGAAACTGAACATGGCCAGAAGACTGGGCCAGGTCATGAGAGGAAAATGGGGAGCGAGAGAGGGAGAAAAAGAGAGGACCAAGAGAGAAGAGCAAAAGAGAAAGGGCCAAGAGAGGCAGAAAGGAAAAGAAAAAAAGAGAACTTGTAGCTTAAATGGCAGAATTATATGGGAAAGAGAAGCTGAAGGCAAGGAATGCCACAAGCTAGAAAAGTTTTGGATAGGGATGGGTGAGAAGAGCCAGGATGACAGCAAGGTCTCTGCAAAAGATTACTTGTGATGCTGAGAGCCTAGAAGCCAGTGTGTTTTGGTATGCTCCTAGGCACCACAGAGAGCCATTTTTTGCAGGTTCTTTTGAACCTGACAGCGAGGGGGCTCTGCATTTAGCCAATTCCTTGGGAAATCTGGATTTAAAACCAAAAATTTTGAAAGCCACTGACATAACAATTGTCATCTGAAGGAAATCTGTGTTGTTGTTGTTGTTGTTGTTGTTGTTTTAACTTTGTAGTGTGTGCATGTCTGAACACACACATTTTGTGCAGGTTTGTGTGCATGTGTTTGCAAGCTTATGGAAACCAGGGGTCAAAATTTTGGGTGTCATTCCTCAGGATGCACTTCCACCTTCTTTCTAGAGACAGAGCCTCTTACTGGTCTGTAATGCACTAATTTCATTCCTCAGTTTGAGCATCAAGCTGCAGAGATTCATTTGTCTCTGCCTGCCCAGCACTGAATGCATAAGCTACCATGGCAAGCTTTTCTTTTCACGTGGGCTCTGAGGGTTAAACATGGGTCCTCATGTTTGTCCAGCAAGCACTCTACCAAATAAGCTACTGCCCTAGCCCTTTTGTTTCTCTGTGACTTTGAGATCAGATCTCACTGTACAACCCAGGCTGGCCTCAAACTCCCCATCCCCCTTGCCTCCTAAGTGTGGGCTGGAATTGGGCTCTTTAAAGGATGTGTTATGACTGTACATACAGACACACACTCAGCCCTTCTGACTTGATCCAGGTCCCCATGACGGACAAACACCTGCATCTTGCGGCAGTCTGATTTTCTACTTAGCTTCACCAGCAGAATTCATAAATTACTGTCTATTTAGTGACATGGTATGCAATATTTGTTCTCCTGGTGCCATTCTGAGTAGAGATCATTAGCCGTCCTCTCCTGCCTTCTCTATCCACATTTATAATCTCTAAGGCATATGCCTCACAGCACAGAATAGATAGTGCCTGTTGAAAGTTTAGCCTCTGCCGAGGCCACCACTAACTCAAACAGCACCTCAGACAGAAAAAGCAGAAGATGTAGCCTTCTCAAGATACTTAACCGTTACCTTCCAAAAATATGTTTGTAATACAGGTGTATAGAAAACTATACTGTCTCGTGCACAGTGCTTTAAATCTAGTTGTCTTGTATTGTCCCCAACCCATGCAACTGTCCAGGGTGGTCTTTATTTTCTAGTAAATTCCCCCACAGACTTCACTAAATTGAACATTAAATGAGTCCATGAATAGACTGAAACTATACTTTAGACTCCCAAAGAGGATGAAATTCCCCACTACCCAAATTCTGAAAAACAACTCAACCCAATTTTAAACCTGAAGACTTCTATCCCAAAAAAATCCCTTTGATCTGAGAAAAACCGAGGTGTTTCCAGGAGTACCCACCTTTAAGCTTATGCCTGTAACTTAGATGTTTATTGTAGGAGCATGCAGTAAATTTGGACAGGAAGCTATGAAGGTCTAACATCAACCTTTGTATGGAGGCCAATGAATCATCTGTACACACCTATGCCTCAGGCATTGGTCTGGATGCTGTGTGCATCACCTCAGGTCATCACTATTTGTCCCAAAGCTCTGTGAAACATGCTTCTTCATCTTTTAATATTAAATAATTTATATTTTAATTTTGAGCATGCCCATGCTGAGTTGGGGCACAGAATGGTGTGAACACCAACACAGGATTCCTAAAAGGGAAATCACAAAACTGCTCTCCCTTCTCCCATTGGGGTTCTGCCCCTCCCCTCCTTTCACCCGAGGGGGAGTAATATTGTCATAGCTTTCAGGAAACGTCATTGAGTCTTGGGTGGCAGAATGATGTCCAGTGAAAACATTCAAGCACTGTAAGGAGCTTTCCTTTCTGCCTTTCCCCCATTCATGTGCAGAGTTAGTGTGCGTGGAGTTTTCCTTGACAAGAAAAGAGAATGACAGGCCCTACTAAAATGGTTCCTCCCTAGTAAGGACTCTGGAAGTTTCCTTTCATAGAGTACAGTGGTAACAGGAAGAAATCCTGGTAGGCTGAACTGGTTATGGAGGAGGCAGGCTCTTGGCTGTGCCCTGAAGCATCATCCAGGAACTGGCTGATCAGCAATCCTGGGGCCTGGTTTTGCTGCACCTCAGGGCATTTCACATCCAATTATCTCCTGGGATACAGTCAAGCCAAGGAAAAATGAAGGAAGGTATCACTGCTGACAGAGCTGCTAGGTTTGTGGGGCTTCAGGTAAATGAGGTGGACTGGCAGAGCTTAGGATTGGAAGTAAGTTGTTCTCAGAATTTGTGCTCTAAGGTCTCACTATCTGGGGCTTGGGTCCACAGAAGAATTAAAAGCATTTTAGAAGCCCCTCTTAGCTAGTAGCACTAATCCAACTGGTACAAGAAAAAAGAATAGCCAAGCAACCATAAGGGATGATTCATAGTTCTAATGGGGAATTGAAGTGCTGAGTAGGAAAGAGAAGCAGGTTACCCAGACTTAGGGACTAAGTCAACACAACAGGCCTACAAAGGAATGATCGGTGATCAAGTGGTCCTAGCCTCCCACTGACACTGTGGCTTGGCAGCTGAGTCCCCAGAAGAGTGCCTGGAGTTGGCACCAAAAATCATTTCATCATGAAATCTATCAGGCCTGTCAACAAAGTGAAGAGCAGGCTCCAGCGACAAGTGTCCTCTGTCCCTTATCGCAGTGTGACCATGGATAAGCTTCCTCCCAAAGCATTCCTATCGAGTTTGAGTAAAACTCAGTCTGTCTGTGATCTGTAGGACCTTCACTGAGCCACTCCTTTGTGTCACTGATGCCCATAATGTGTCTCCCTCTTTCTTTCTGCTCTGGAGAGCCTTCCTCAAGTTCTAGAACAGCACAAGCTGATTTCATCTCGGCAATTGCTCCTCCTTCAGCCTGGAATACTCTACCCAGCTGACATTTGTAGTTGACATTTGCTTATCCCTTAGTTTGAGATCAAGTATGACTTCAAAAGACTAGCAGTAGGATACACAATATTGAGGAAGTTGGGATTATTGTGTATCTCAGGCACTGTGTGACTTTTCCTGGGGACACATGAACAAACTTATTCATTATAGATAGATAACTGACCAAAGAAATGATTATGGCAACTCTAGCTTAGTGAACCATTAAGTTTATTGAGGTCACTTCTAGGAGTAGGATGAAGGTTTACATACAAGAACATGTATGACCAAAGACAGCTGATCATTAAAAAAAAAAAAAAAAACCAAACACACTCCATGGAACTGATTCACAAAAGCTCCATCCTGGTTTCCCTCATAGGATTTCTAACCAGCTTGGATGGTTAGAGAATCTTCTCTCTCCAGTAGCTATTATTGCTTATATAACCTTGGAGAGGGGCCTTGTGAATCTTCTAAGTTTCAGGAACTACCTAAGACTTGTGAGCTGTTTACTCCTTGAGCCTAGTAAATTTTACTTCCTGAATCTTAAAGATCTTCCCTTCAGCTATGAATATATCAGTTTGGAAGAAATTGCTATGCAGCATGGAGAGGGGTGGGCCTCTTAGGAAAAGGATGTCAGAAGGGGCTCACAGAACGTGGGCTGTGCTCAGTGAAATTATAGATGGGTTAAACAAAATCCAGATTGGATGCTAGATGTAATATTATTAGACAGCTTCATAAATCTTAACTGAGGGAAGAATGTACCTGGCAAAGAGGCAGCGGGCATTCTGTCAGCTAGAATTGAGGAATGTTTAGCCATTTCTTTGTGGTCATGACCAATGCTCATATTTTTCGTCTCTGTTCATATGCGACTGAAGAGAGGTCTTGCAGTTGTCTCTTCTCATCACAAATTTCACAAGGGCTCTTGTCTCAGATTGGTTTCTATGAAATACTTTATGCTCACTGGGAGAGGGGTGTAGCTGTTAGTGCTGGGTCAGCTTGCCAGTATCAAGGTCTGCTTCCCTACTTCTCAAATGTTACCTTTTCAAACAGCCCTACCCAAATCTCTACCTGAGTTGTTTTTTTATCCCTCGTTACTGCCTCCCTAGGCAACCTGCTCATTGCCTTCAAAGCCCACATTATAAATAGTAATCACTTGTTTGGTTGCATGTCATCTTCCTCTCTCCACCGTGAAAGTGGTTCATGAAATCATATCTGTTACATCTACTGCCATCACTTCTAGAACAAAGTACAGAACCAAGCCTCAGATGCTCACTGAGGAAGGAGGTTTGAGTAGGAGGAACACAGTCTCCCATGTTGCTGAGCAACTACTTTTTTGCTTCTGAATTTCACTTCCTGAGGTTAAGCAATAATCTAGTCCTTTTTTTTTTTTTCCTCGAAAGACCTTTTCAAATCTGACTTTTGAAGATGTTGTGAATGCCAAGGCTCAACTCTCCAGGGACAAGGACATCCCCAAATGCATCTTTTGAACAAAAATTAAGAAGTGACTGCCTTGGGAAAGGAACACTTGGGAAGAATGGGAAACATTTCCAAACTCAGAGGGGAATGTAAAAATAGGGCTTCCCACTTTAAGGAGAAAGAACAAGATAAAGGAACCAGAGATTGATAATAGAGGAGTATAATGAGGTGGCAATTTTGGTCTCAGAAGAATGTGATTAGCTCCTAATGACTGCCACCATTCCCTGGTCAATCTACTGTAACTAGCCACTAATGTAAAAATAATGCCCCTGGCTCCTTCACTTTGAAGACTAAGATGAGTCTCCCTTTCATGCTCTTACCCCTCAGATTTGTTTTCTTGAAGAGATTATCCTCTATTAGACTACAGCTACCTAAAAAGGGAAACATATGGGTGATCAAAGTCTGCCAATTAAGAGCCATTACCACCTCCTCTCGGCTGGCTCTATTAGACACACCTTCTCTATTTGTCAACATCATCATCATCATCACACACACACACACACACACACACACACACACACACGCCCCCACACTCTAACCCTGCTCTCCTTAAGCCTCACTAGGGAGAAACAGAGGTTCAGGTACTATAGTGTGTGCCTCTTTGTATTCCCATGGGGAAATAGCCTTCAGTAATCACAACTATTATGTAGAATGTAGGATTACCCTGGTTTAGGTTTGGCTTGGTTGGTCCCCAAAGCTTTGGCTTTGATTTTAAGCAGTTGTCAAGAACTCTCAATGTGGCAAGATGGAACATCATTGGATCTCGACAATGTTTCAATACAGGACCCATGCTTATTCTATTTTGTCCACAGAGACAGGCCATGGCAAAGCCCAGGACCAGAGTTAGGAGAAATCCAGCCAGCAATGCTGCTCAGAAGACAAGCAGGGAACTCAAGACAGTGAGCCATCTGTCACTAAGGGTGTCTCAGTGACTTACACTGTGAATCATCTGATCAGCTGCCTGATGGTCACAGTGGTCAGGACAGTTTTCAAGATCACTGATGACCCTGCATTTCCAAGATCTTTGCCATCCATGGGCAGAGAAGTCACTTCATTCATTAGTCATTTCATTCATTCAAAACTTGTAATTCTAACAATAAGAAGTACAGTCCCAGCAGTGGGCTCTGGAATCAGAATTATAAATGAGATGTTATCCTTTTCCTGAAGAAGCCCATAGCCAAGTTGGAAGGTAGAGCTGTCGGTGTGACAATATATAGAGAGGTGACTGACTCTAGCTGAGGACACAGTAAGGAAGGGTGAACAGAAAGATAACACAGAGAAGATGAAGTTTGCACTGGGTTTTGGAGATACTTGGTGATTTTGCAGAAGCTTCAGGTAGATGAGAACTTCAAGTAGAAAGATCATGTGTAAAGTCTCAGAGATCTAAAGGACATTGTACATGTCAAGAACTAAGGCTGAAAGACCATTTGAGGTGAAGGCATAAAGGGCCAGTTACGAAAGAATTTGGAATTTATCCTGAAGACAATAAAAAAAAGGAAACTGGGTCCTGTCCTCGTTTTATAAAGCTCACTCTTTCAAGACAGGGAAACCAAAAAGGAGACTCATGGGAAAATATCTCTGCAGGTAAATTTGCCATTTTTACATACAATCCCATAGGAGCTTTAATCATTGTCTATGTCCACATTTTATCACAGATAGTGACTTTTCTTGTTTGGAACAAGACCTTGGCATTAAGAATACCCAAGCAATGCTAGCACCATCCATAATGAAATCTTAAGCTAACTATAACCTAAATTCTGACACATAGCTAATACTAAACATGTTTGAGTTTTTTTTGTTTTGTTTTGTTTTGTTTTGTTTTTTCTTAAAATTCATACATAAAATATTCTGCCCCAACACCATGTTGGAATGAACAGTTGACTTTTATCTCAGGGAGCTGAAAATGGAAAACCTATTCCCCAAAAATCACCCCGAATACAATGCAAGCCAACACTATCCCTAAGACCCTAACACACAGCCCTGGCAAGCTGACTAACAGGAGGAGGGCTGCCTGGTCAGGAGGCAGGGTGGGCTTGAAAGCTGAGCTAGGCACAGGAACAAGAAGCATCTGTGGTCTAAAGATAGTTTAAGCCAGGAGAAACTTGGTATCCAGAGGCTAGCACTTGCTTAGTTTCCCCTCTGAGATGCCTACCTAAGGGTATGAGACACACAAAGAACATTCTGAGCCAGTTATAGCCTAAAATACACCTTAGAGCTAAGTTGGAGAACACAGCTAGCACAAGAAACCCAGCTAAAGCCCTGAACACAAGGTGTGCTCATGAATTAAGCAGCAGTTTTCCTGAGTGGTACAGTGACAATCTGCCCTGTCTGCTTCATTCCCTTTTATTGTCTACTTCCCACAGTCTCCTCCTCATACTCTTTGATTGCCTTCATATCCAACCACTCATACTCAAACCTTTATCTCTGCTTCTGCTTCTGAAGCAACCTCAGTCAGACACACTAAACTGATCAAACAAAATATGATTGCTCTTCTCATGTCAGCTACCACTACTTGCTCCAACAGTTCAAGTACCATCATGACACACGATTGCAGTAAATTCATAACCAGTTGCCCCACTTCTGGCCTTCTTAGAGCCTGCCTTCCACACAGGGACATGAATGCCCTTTTTATAATATATGAGGAGACTTTCTTGCTCAGAGCCCTCCAATGGTTTCCTACCACACTTAGAACAACACTCTACATTAGCCAGGAACCGCAATGCTTGGGAGACATTTGGGTTCTCACATCCTCTCTAAAAGTTTCCAGTTACTAGCTCCCCACAAAGCTACCTCACTCTCATCTGTGAACATGATCACCTGGATGCTCTCAGACCTTTGCACCCATTTCTTTTGCTTGGAAAACACTTCCTGCTTTTTTCAGCATAACAGGCTTCTTCACCCCAAAGAGAAATTAATTTGAATGTGAGTTTGTTTTTGTTTTTTCACAGAAACCTTCCTAAACTGTAAGAAATTTCAGTCCTCATCACTAGCCATTTATCCTGCTTTGTTTCTTCATATCTTTAATATCTAATGATGGGTTTGCTTTGTCCTTTGCTACATTTCCTAATCTATTGGATGCTCTGGAGTTCCTGACTGATACTATGCCCTCTGACACCTAGAAACATTTCCAAAACATAGTAGGGGGATCAGTGAGTACCTATTGAGTTTAGGAAGGAAGGAGGGATGGAAGGAATGAAGAAAAGAAGGAAGAAAGGAAGGGAGAGAGGGAGGGCTTCCTACAGAACTATACTTTAAGCTCATGACAGACAGAAGATATAACAATATTTGAGCCAATGAAGAAACAAGGTAAGGCGATGGAAGGTACCATTACAAGGCACATAGCCCTTTACACTGAGTGCCCATTAGAGTGGATGCTCATTTCCTGTTGTTAGTTCATCTACAAGGAAAGTCGCCTTCTTAGGCTATGCTAACGATTTGGCCTTTGCATTGTAGGCCTTACCAGAGGGACAGACAGCATCGTGGGACACAGCCAAGGAAGATGAAAACCGCAATAAGAATCGATACGGGAACATCATATCCTGTAGGTATTCTTCTGGGAGGTTCTATGTTTTAGAGTTTGGGAAATATGGGAGGAAAAAAAAAGGTTCTCTTTTCCTGAGATTTGATATAAAATAATCCTTATGTTTCCAGCTTTGGGTTAGTAGATTATTACAATGATCCCAGGAAAAGATGGTGAGGCTCAGATAACGTCAGTAACAATCCTAAGTGGGGAATGGAGGGGAAAGGAGGGAAGGGACTGCCACAAAACTTACTCTCACTTGCCAACAACACATCTGGCACTTCCAGATGATGATTTGGGCAGCCTTCAAAGCAGCACACACATAAGAGAGAGCCAAGTTGCCCCCAGACAAAATGTCGAGTTAGTGCTCTGGTAAGAATTGCCTACGGCATCTTTTGCCTACAGTAATCTATTGTACCCAACCCAGGCCTTTTGACCTCTAGCCCACTGAGTGAGTAACATCTCTTAAAATCTCAGGCAACCCAGTTGAGGCAAAGAAAGGAGAAAGGGGGGAATCCTAAGAGACAAGTTATTTCTAGCACAATTCAAAGTTTTGTTTTAACTGTCTAGACATCACCAAAGAAACAAGCTGGAGAAAGAATAAGACACAGGCAGATTGTAAAGGAAGAAAGAGGCAGAAGTTTTTTGCTTAGCTGTTTCCTGTGCTGATTTAGGACTGGGCTCTGAATAGTGGAACTAATCAGAAAACATTTATAATTTCTCTCTTGCTTGCAGACAGCAAGATTTTTTTGCAAGTGAAGTGGCGGAAAGAGATATTCAAATAGTCAGCAAACATGTATTAAGGCATGATGTGTGGTACTCGCTGAACACTTCCTGTGCTGGGCACTGGGAAATGCCTTTGTTCTAGGACAGGTGGCTAGTAGCTATGACTTGTCCCCACCATCATCTGCTTCAGTGTATTATCCAGTGTCCTTGTGAGGTTATGAGCTCACACAGGGTCCACTGTCTACAATAGGTTTCCAATGCCTTGTTCCTAGGAATGTTGCACAGGTGTAAAAAGTAAATAACCAGAGCACAAGGAAGGGGGCCTGACTCACTGAGAAACGGAAAACTCAGGCCGAGGGACAGAGCCAATATGTATGAGAGATATATAAAATATAGGAGAAGCTTCCTCAGGCCTCCCATAGCTCACTCTTGCCTGGGCCATCACTAACTCTCCCCTGCATCTTGCTCAGCCTCTTCCTGTCTCTTTCGTATCCAACTGGCCCAAACTGTCTACCTATCTGATCCCTGTCAGGACCCATGACGATCTTTACATGATTTAGATGATGTTATTTTCCTATTAAAATCTCTGCACATGTTCCTTTCACTCTTGAGTTCTCCTTTTTACAAGGCCTTTCCTAGACCCATTTATATGGGCTTAGTTCATTACAGTTTCCTTAGTAAGGCCATCACACAGCTTGAGCTTTCCATGTCCTTCCATGCCTTAGGGTCACCTTGACACATTCCTTTCTCTCCATCAAAGATTGTCAAAGTCCTTCCCTTCTCTCTTTGACTCACTAATGTCTACTTCTTTGTCTCTCCACTTTCATCACTCTCTAGGGGAATTTCTCTAAACATGTAGATAAACCCCCATTACTCAGCCCCAGAGCTCTCTGTCTTATGTTCACCTCAGCCTTTGTCATCATTCCTTGAGAGGCATTTGGATGAGCCTGCCTGCTTGCCTCCCATAGCTGCCTCACAGCAGCAGAGCCTCAGCCATCTACATCTGTATTTTCCCAAATCTTCTGTATGACTGATGTCTAAAAGTAAGAACTGAATATATGGAGGGTCCTATAGGGCATGAACATTGGGTTGTTCTCTGCTATGCCCCCAAGCTGATAGTGAACAACTTGGAAGGACAACTGGATGAAGGCTGGATGAAGCCAACACTGGATGATAAGTCTCAAGAGGGAAGACCAGCGAGAATACAGAATCTACAAAGGAGAAAAAGACATAACATTCCTGCTGAGAACTCCAGCTGAGAGCCAGAAATGCAGAAAGTGGCATGAATGGGATGAACTCCATTGCTGGGGTAACTTCCTGGGACTAATGTCCATATCACTTAATGTACAATAGCACCAATGGCAGAATGGGTACCAAAGGCAGGGTAGGCTTAAAAGGGACCAGGTGTCCATGGCCACTATTCTAGGAAGCTGCATCCTAGCCATGGATGCTATGTGTGAGCTCCTTTCTGACATATGTGCTCCACACACCTCATGGTTCCACCTGCTCTGTCCACATCTCTTTGACTAAAGACTTTATCCAAAGTCGTAGAAGGATGCTATTCCCAAGCTTAAGACAGACAGCAAATACAAAGAACCTACATGCTGGGAAGAAACCTCTGTCATGAAACCCCAAGTTCCACAGCAGTCCACAGAGGGGCCTCTCCCACGTCTCTTTTTAGATTCCCACAGAGATTACACTGCAGTTGTTCACAGTGGCAGTGGGTTTTACAACAGTTTTCTGGACTGCCTTTTCCCTCACCCCCTTCCTCTGCAGCCTTCCAGTGTTAGCCATTCCTCCTTACAGACATGTTTTGCCTTGGAATTCTTGTCTTATATCCCCCATACAGCAACAAAAAACAAAACAAAACAAACAAAAAACAGAGATTTATAAAATGCAGAAGCCTTAATACTATCACCTTTGTGGCTTTAAATGAACCCTAATCTCTTTTCTAATTGAGGTTCAGTGGCTATAGCATGTCAGGCCTAGCATAGGTCTGTGCTGAACCCAGCAGGGAGACAAGAGTCAAGGTAACTCTTTGGGTCCAAAGTGCAACACAAGACATAAGAGGAGTAAAAGGGGCAGGAGTACTGAGATTTCAATGAAATAGGTTAAAGAGAAACAGCCCAGAGGCCTGGAAAGTGTCCCCGCCTTTGTATGTGTCCCTCCCAAAAGCATGCCTGCCCAGCTTTGATAAACAGAAATATTCTTGGCACAAGAAGAAAACCAGCTGTAATTAGCATCTTAAGGGACTCAGGTTCCCAAAAGGCCAGAGGCCCAGGCCAGGGAGCACAGAAAAGATCAGAGGGAAGGAGGAGGGCAAAAACAGTGAATGAGAAACCTTGCTGAAAAGCCCTCTCTTCCAAATGATCAGTCCTATTTAGAGTAATAATGGAGACTGGGCTTTCCAGGGAGTAGAAGTGGAAAGGAACTGAACAGAAGGAAATGAATAGGTAAAATGAGAACAAAGAGTCCTTTGCTTTCAGGTAGCTCCAGGGCAAAGACTGAGAGCAAGAAGAAATTCCAATAGCAAAGTATCCATCGCCCACCCCCACCCCTGTTGGCATTCTGGAGCTTTCTGAACTGGCAGGAAGGAGATGGCTGTAGAAAAGGAAGTTCTCTCAAGGGCTTCAAATTCCATAAAATGGCACTGTCCTGTGATCAGTCAGGATCCCAGCTGGAAATGGATGGGACCATCAAATAATGTCCTTTGAGGAGACATAATGATGAGAATAGTCTAGGAGCAGAGACACTAGAAGCCGCCAGGAATTTTGGAGGGAGAAATCACCAGAGCTCAGAGGCTACCTGAGCACAGGTGTGTCCTCTGGTGGCTGCTCCAACAAAGGGAGCCAAAGAATAAGCCCCCTGACCCTGCCCTCTTGCCTCCACCCACTCTATGTCTTTGCTGTCTGCTAGCTGAACCCAACTAGATGCCAGAGAGAGGACAGGGTGGGCCCAGTGGCTCTCAGGCTGTGGTCCCTGTGTGGTGGTAGCATCACTTCGGAGCACATTGGAATTGCTAATGATCCCTGGACCTCTAGCATCAGAAGGCATGGGGACAACAGACAGCAGCCCATTGTTGAAGCTCTCTAGTGAGACTCTGAGGGTCTTATATGGTCCTTGGAAACCAACCTCCTAGACCGTAGACTCAGACAGAGAAGGTAAAACATGAATCCACGGGCTCACACTCATTTGCTGAGGCATTTTTCCCCTCAACCTTGGGGAAAAATCTTAGAAATGTCACTGGGTTCTGGTGTAGTGGAGTCTTGGACAGGAGGTCAGGCAGAGCCAAGTTGTAGCCTTTGTTCTGTTAGTTAATTTCTGGTGACCTGTAGCAAGTCCTCTCTGTTTCTCTGACCTGTTTCTCACCTATGAGGTCAGATGCCAGTGCAAAAAGCTCATATTAAAAACCAATGGAAATGAAATTTAAATCTAGTGTGGCCTTTGGAGTCATGGATTTCTAGTGTAGGGCAGGCTAGCCTCTTAGTTTACAGGATGGGCAGATGGCCCAGAGACGAATACCCAAAGTCACACAGCCATGTAATGAATATATAGATCTGACACGTCACCTGCTGGGATGCCAGTTGTTTCTTGTCAAGGGGTCCCCTGAACGAAGCCATGTGTATGCTTCCCAGCAGCATATGCTGCCAAAGGCCCAACTTCATAACAGATAAGCCTCGTAGAATGGTGTTCTCTTCCTGAAGGGGGAAGGGTCACCATATGCAAAGAAAACTCCACTCCCAGGAAGGACTCAAGTTCAGAACAAACCTCCCATACAGCGGGATTCTCTAAGGCTTCCTGGAAAGAGAGCTAGGATGGTGTAATGGGTTCCTGGTTTATTGTTTCTGACATTCGGCCTCTACTCTTTTTTTTTTTTTTTGTCTTCTCTGAGGGGGGCCTTAGTAGGTCCTACAAGCTTTTCCTAGTATAGAAATTATTGGTATCCTGCCATATCCCTCCATAGTCCCTGTTGCTCATGACCCTAATTCTACTGCTAGCATATATATTCTTCTCTGGGGATGTGTTCTGGCCACTGGACATTCACTCTCTGTTGATAGGACAGACCACAGCACTGGGGAATTGAATGTCCTCAAGTGTTGCCTTCCACCAATGGCTAGTACAAGTAGGTGTCTAAGAATCCCAGATCCCCCTCCTTAGGGTTTACATTTCCTGTCTTCTCCTAGAGCTCTGAAACAGAGAAAAATCCTATTTGTCCAGTGTGGCCACTACTGAGTGATACTCCCTCCCTGGATTCCTCTCTTCCTGGTATTTCCTGAGAAGGCTTCTCAAATCACTAACAACTCAACTGGTCTCTTCATCAACACTAGTTCTGCTTCCACAGTTCCTTCACAAAGGCTTCCTTGTGGGGCACTGCCTGGTGACCTGCTAAGGATGCAAGGAGATGCAGGGGGAGCAACATTGTCCTCTGTCCTCTCCTAGTACTCTTCCCTTCTGTTCTTCCACTTCCCCAGGACTCTGCAGTAGGGGCTGCCCAACTTCAGCTGGCAGCTAGCATGGATCTGTCAAGACAGGGAGATGTACAGAATCAATGTGTGTCCTCCTTGTGTAGTGCCCAAGCTCTACCTTCTATGTCTTAATAAGGGTAATTCAATCAAGATTGAATGTTTAGACCTTTCGCTTCGATGAGGTATCCAGGCAGTCCCTGTGGAATTACCTGCCTCCTCCCTGCCCACTCGTGCAAGATGATAGCATTAACATTTCCAATGCTTCTAGGAAATGGTTTTTCAGCTCCACAATTCATTGTAATGAGTCAAATCTCTTTTCTCTGAAAAATTGCACCTGTTTTTTTTACCCTCTGCAGTGCCCAGAAGACAGGAGGAAAGATTATAAAGTATGCAAATGATATTCTTTCCCAGCCCCACCTCTCTGAAGTGATTCTCTCCTGAAGTGGATGTGACTTGAGATGACTGATTTACTGAATTCTGTCTGATGATGGAGAAAGGGAGGGAGAGCTAGGGTTTGTATTATAGTTAGGATTGTGCAAAGAACAACCTGAGCCTTCTCTGGAGTGGGTGTGAAATAACAAGATGTTGACAGGGAACCAGTACTGGGCCCTGAAATGTTGATGGGAAACAAGAGATAGAGGGATGTGCAAGCAGAAGGTTTGAGAGGGCAGTTAAATTCACCACTACAAGAAGATGCTGTCAGCCTTATACCATCTCTTGAGTGACAGAACTCCACAGAGCCTGGAGTTTTTCCTCCAAGAAGTATGGTAGACTATATACCTCTCAGAGTTACTTTTTAAAAATTAAATATACATATACATATGTATGTGTGTGTGTGTGTGTATATATATATATATATATATATGTGTGTGTGTGTGTGTGTGTGTGTGTGTGTGTGTGTGTGTGTGTGTATGTCTATACAGAATCCATCCATCTCCCAGAATAGTCCATGGACTACTTTATGCTCTTCATACAGATAAATTCCTATCTGGCATCAACTGCCAATGACCTCATGGCCCAGTTCCAGGAAGGTCTCCTGATCTTTCACAAGAGAGATTAAAGTGAGCAAAGAGGACAAGTCTGTGCTGGATAACTGAACATTGATTTGCATGCTAAAAAAAAAAAAACAGCATATGCACCATAATCATGTGAAACTTGTTAAAACATACTGTAATGCCAGGTCCCGCTTGCAGTTTCTGATTCATGGAATCTAGAGAGGGATCCAAGAATCAATCTTTCTTTCTTTCATTGACTTTCTTTTTTATGGTTTTTCAAGACAGGGTTTTTCTGTGAAACAAAGCCCTAAGTGTCCTGGACTCACTTTGTAGACCAGGATGACCTTGAGCTCACTGACATCTGCCTGTCTCTACCTCCTGAGTGCTGGGATTAAAAGCTTGTGCTACTACACCTGGCAGAGTCTGTATTTCTAAGGATTATACTTGGAGATCCATTGGTCAATAATAATAATAAAGCTGAATGTATATATTGTATTGATTCTTATAGCATGTCAGGTGTTACGTTTGATCTCTTCTCATTTCTGCTACATGTCTGCAGGAAAATGTGATTTTGAGGTTATGGTTGAATAAAACAAAGTTCAAGGACTGTTATGACCTAAGCCAAGGGAGAGGATGATAGACTTAGGGAGTGGAGTCTCGTGTCTGCCTTCACAACTCAGCCAACCCTTTAGCTCTCTTCTGATAAAGACAGTCTCAGGGCAGGACAGGCTAGGGCTTCAGCTGTATTGAGGGATCAGCCATGTGGAGAGGAAGAATTTGATCCTGGTACCTCGCCTTAGATGAGTGTGTGCCTTAGCATGGGTAAAGGCCTGTGACCAGAACAAAAACAAACACAGTATATTCGACAACTTAAGACCAAAGGTTATCAAGGAAGTGTGTAGAGAGGAGACTATGTTCCTGCACCTCCATCTCACGTCACAGGCAAGGAGCTTCTCCTTGTCCACAAGACTCTGTAACTCTTCTCTTTGTCTTGACTCTCAAACACTGCATGCTAAATTAGCTGTTTTCCGAGCTTGCAAAATGTAGATAGAGTATAATGAACATTCTGGGCTGCTTGTAAATTACTGCATGTAAGCTCCTTCCCATAGTTGGCTGCCCCATCTTTCTCCATGTGCATGTGGGTAAACACAATTTTTATCTTTCTAATTACATAAAGTTAGAAGAAGAAAGGGGCACAGAATAATATTAGCATTTCCCAGAACAAATAAATAAACCATGAGGACACTGTCACTCTTTGCTTTGCCTTTCTGGTAGACCTGTATCTGAATTATGTCCTTTAAGGAACGCATAATTACTCTTGCCCTCTGCAGATAACCAGATTTGTCTTTGGGCAGATGAACAGATGGAGAACATCAGTTTTCTACTGTCACCTCACCGTGTACCTCATACGCAGGCGCAAACCTCCATTTATTGCATCCTTGCTGTAAGCCAGAAAACATCCTTTATTTTTTAAGATCAATTTTAGCTTTATAGATATTCTGAGAGGCAAGTACAGAATTGTGTACCACTTACATACTGTCTCCGCTTTCATCCACACTTCAGATGAATCCAAAATAGTTGTTGCACTTGATGGACAAATATTGGTTCATTCTTATTAATTCAAGCCCCAAATTTACATTAGGGCTCACATTGTACGTTGTTCAGTTCTGAAAAATGCATGTATTCTATCCACAGTGTTTTATAGAATAGTTTTATTGCCCTAAACATGCCCTTTGCTCAACCTATTTAATCTTCCTTCCTCCTCTTCTAAGCCTCTGCCAACAACTGAGGTTTTTATAGACTCCATGGTTTCTTTCTCTTTTGGAATATTATATAGTTAGAACCATATGTAGACTCAACATTCAATGTAACCTTTCCAGATTGGCTTCCATCACTTAGCAATATGGGTTTAAGTCTCTTCCATGTCTTTTATAGTACATGAGTTCATTTCTTTTTATCACTGAATAGTATTCCAATATATGCCTATATCACTTTTTATTTATCCAATTCTCTTACTAAGGATATGTTTGTTTGTTTCCAAGTTTTTACAGTCATGACTAAATTTGCTGTAAACATTTATGTAGAGTTTTTAATGTAGACATAAGATTACAATACATTGTGTAAATACCAAAGAATGTAATTGCTGAACACATGGTGAATAGATTTTTAACTTTGTATGAAATAGTCCTACTATCTTCCAAGTGGCTGCCCCATTGTTTGTTTCCACCAGCAATGAATAGGCAAGCATTTCTGTTACAAGCATTGGCAAGTATCTGGTGGTATTTTGGGGTTTTGTCACTGTTGTATATGTAATATTTCACTGTTGAAATTTGCAGTTCCCTAGATAGTTGAGTCTTGGTGCTTTAATGTGTCATAGAGAACACTCTGCTCTAATCTGGCATTCTCTTTTGTCCCCCCTCGTTACTATTCCCTCACAATCAGTGATCCTAGGACAAAAGACTCTTCCAACCCCACTGAACCTACTGCAATGTGTTGACTCTTCCAGGATTCCTGCATCCACATGGCAAGTTTCCTCTAAGACAAAGACTTCCTTGATGCCCATGGATCAAACCTTCCCCACTTTTAATTCCTCAGTCACATTTCAGTACACAAAGCTCTCTATTTCTCACTTTCTACACCTTGATGTTTTGTTTCTGTTCAGGATTCATCTCCTTGAATAAATGGCCCAAATCATTAAGGATGAAGCTGCTGTAACTCTTTCTTAGTTCCTTCAACCAGGCTGTCATATAGTAGGTACTCAATAAGTATGTTCTTAATAAATAAGTGTAAATGTTGATAGACAGCCTGATGGTTAGAGATGTGTAAAATCTTAAAGGATACTTGACTAGAAATAGCTTCTTCCTTTTGCTTTGTTTCTTAATGATTTTTGCTTTTAGATATATGGCTTTTTATTTTATGTTTAAAAAAAATTCCCCTTTCAATATTTTAAACCAGATTCTCTGTTTCCACTGCTAATGGTTTCCAGGCAAGCATAACTCAGTAAGTAAAGGAGATTTTGATCTGCCTCCTTAGCATAGCAGGCAATTTATCAGTCTCATAAATAAAAGAGATTTTTGAATCACTAAGTCATTAATAAGAGCACTGGATGAAACATAATATACATTTTACTTTCCTGAGGCTTACAGATTCTGTACCCTCTGGTAACGGGGCTTGATAGGACGGTTCAGAGACAGGTCTCAGTCCTAATGAATGGTCATTCCCAGGAAGCCTCCCTCTCATGGGTACTGGGGCCAGGACCACTCACTTGCATAGCCTCCAGCAGATGTGAGATGCTTGGAATTCCCCAGGAAAAATGCATGGTGTTGGTAGAGCAGAATGGCCATTAGAAAGTAGCTCTAAAATTTGTGTAATGCTTTAACTTCTATTAGCCCTTCTTCCTTCACCTCTGGAATCAGAATCATAATAGCACATCTCTGTGACCATAGTTAAGAAGAAGAGCTGTTTTTGAGAAAAAAAAAAAAAGTGACTAAGATAATGTACCTGGTATGGGGAACCCAATGAATTCAGTAGAGGTTTTTGGTTTGTTTTGTCTTGGTTTTTTTTTGGGGGGGGTATTTATTTTCTATTGTTGTTTTTGTTTTTCGGGACAAGATTCCTCTGTGTAGCCTTGGCAGTCCTAGACTAACTTTGTAGACCAACTGGCCTCAAATTCACAGAGGTCCGCCTGCCTCTGCCTCCCTGAGTGCTGGGATTACAGGCATGCACCCCTGTATCTGGCTGAATTCAGTAAAGTTTAAGTTCAAATTCTTCTCACCCCTTATCCCACATCTCCATCCCATCCCCTCCTAGAGTTGTGTCCTACCTCCTCCTCCTTCTAGTGGCTTCCACTGAAACTTTTCCTCCTTGGAGAATTAGAAAAGGGGTATCCAAGCATGGTACCTGCTGCCTGTTGATGCTTGTGACTGTTCTGAGCTAATAGATAGGAGTGGTTGGTGTCTTATACCAGCTCAGGGCCAGTTTGCCAACAGCTGGACCCATACCTGGCCTTTCAGTTGAGGTTGTGTTGCAAGAGCTGGTCTCTGCAAGATGACTTCTTTACACAAGGGATTCTCCTCCTTGTGTCCAGCTCCTGCCAGAGAAGTCCGTGGTGGCTCCAATCATGGCAAGTTGTCCCAGATCTAGAGTTCTAAGAATATCATCACCCTATGCTTGTATTCATCTGTCCTGCAAAAGTGGTGACCCCTTGTTGTTTTTCTAAATTATTTCACTTCTGAGAAGTTTCTTCCATCACTCAGCCAGCAACTTCTCCGGCTACCCCTCACTGTGAATACTCACATGGTTTCTAATTTCTTACGTGGAGCCCTTTGAAAGTAGGAACATGTGAACCTATAGTTAACAGACTCCTACTTATCTGCCATTCCCTGGTCATATGACCAATTTTCATGAGCCTCAGTTTGCTCATTTGTAACAAGGACTAACTGCCTTTCTTATGAGTTCACTGAAAGCACCCAATGAAGCCATTCATTTATGTGCTCATCAAATACTCACTAAGTGCCTGCTGTATGCTAATCCCTTTTAAGGCTTCAAGGGTTGAAATAGGAACAAGGTAACTAATGCCCCTATCTCAAAAAAACTTCAGTTAGAACCAGCAAATGTGCTTATAAACTGAGAGTACTGTCAAAGCTTAAAAGGAAAGGCTGGTTTACTCTCATTGACCCTCAGGGGCCTTGGGATGCCCATATGGCTCTATCCAGCTGACTGTGAACCCCATTTCTGCCCTAAAATATGAAGGAATTGTTAGGGGGGAAGTACGCAATAGCAGGTTCACAGTAATCCAGGTAGCAGTCTGAGGGTCCTTCCCGCTAGACCCAATCAATACGTTCCCTAGGAGGTGTGTATTAGCATGTCAGAATTGACCTTAATTAATTGCAAAGGATTATCTAGCTCTTTCTGATGTACCATTTAAAGTGATTTTAATTTGCTGTTATTTGAAGCAAGCATGCTATCGACCAAAGTCCATACATCTTGTTTATGTCTAGATTGTGTTTGAAAGGGCATCCTCAGGAACATGATTTTTAGTTATTGATGACCTCTTTTATAATGATTCAGTCCTCACTTTAATGGTGGTATTGATAACAATGCATTGCCAACAACCTGTCTACACCAGTGCTCCGAGAGACAAACACGGTCTGAATGTAGTGCTTGTCTTAAACACTCTTCTTTTTTTGGGGTGCTTAGGCCTCAACCGATCTTCCGACCTCCCAATCCTACACAGGAAAGAGAAGGTTAGAGGGGAGGGGGGCCCCTTTACTTCTCCCAACTGTTTAGGGTCGAGGGGTTCTTTTAGAGCTCGGTACCAATCTCCGTCAACAGCAGGCACAGCCAGCAGTCTCCTCAGCTGCTGTGCCCTGAAGCGTTTCTCTGTTTCTCTGTCTGTCTGCTCCAAAATGCCACCCCGTCTCTCGAGACTCTCCAAACTGCTACATGCCACACAACACTGCACGCTGTCCCATCATTTCTCTTTCTCAGCTCTCAATTTACATCCTCAGAGCCCTAGACCACACCCCTCTCCACACTGCACTTGGAAGGCAGTTACCAGCTGGCAAAAGCCACACCCTGCCTGAGACAATTAACAGGTGTGGACAAACTATAGCCCAACTAAAATTCCACATTTGAGATTAAAGCGAAATCATAACATAACTGAGTTTACAAAGAAACCAAATCTTCGATTACATTTGTGTCCATGGGAAAAAGAGGTAAAGATGCTATTTTTAAGCAAGCATGGAAATGGAGTATTCAGACTCCATGACCTTACATGCTGGGTAAGCTTATGTTGGTCTCTCTTATTCTGTCCCATGAAGCACGTATTTCTGTTCCCATATGGATGATGAAATCATTAAGAATTAGGAAGCAGGTGACATACCTACTCAGGTAATGATGAAAACATAATCGGAAGAAAGTAAACAAGGGATCCTTTTCAAATTTGTCACCTCTCTGTACCTGTACTTCCTCATCTATAAATAACAGATAACTATGGGAAGGGACACAGTTCCTGGTGTGCAGTACCTACTCAGCGGCAACTCTAAAGGAGAATAGTAATGACTCCTTACCTCATACCTTCTCATCCACATTTCCTGCCTTTTCCTCTCCCTACAGATGACCACTCCAGGGTGAGACTGTTGGTGCTGGATGGAGACCCCCACTCTGACTACATCAATGCCAACTACATTGATGTGAGTATCTTGATGGAGCTAAGCAGCTATGAACTAGAGTTGACTGTCCAGGCTCAAGATAGCCTGAGCATGTCCAAAGCAGTGTGTCCCTTCCCTAATTTGTATGACATATGTTGGTTATCCTCCAAAAGCTACATCAGCTTTCAGGCAGACAAGAGTTGTCTACTCTTTGGAACGCCCAGGTAACTGCTGGCCTTATGTATTCTACCCAAATATTAATTTGCATGTGTCTCTCTACTCAGTCATCCATTTGAAGGGACAACCATAGATGCAATAAAATACTCAGCAATGTTCTAGATATTATGAGGCCTATAAAGCTAAAAATGATAGGGTTCTGCACTCAAAACATCACAAAATATGTAAGTTATGCATACTTGTGGTAAACTAGAACACGATGGTTGTTACAGGTTCAGATAAGATACTGTTGGGATTCAGAGGTGGGGAATATATCATTTCTTCCATCTCAGGAATGCAGAATGTGATGTGAGCCAAAGCTTCAAGTGCAAAGTAAAATTCAAAATCAAAGTGAGAGATGGTGGGCCTTTGGTTAAAGAACTGCTCTTGCCAAGAGGAAGGAGCTAAGAAAGAAGTATGGATCATCTGTGTCTGAGGGTGGTGGAAAGAATACAATGGGAACACTGGAAAATGAGGTTGGTGCTAGATCCTTGATGCCTTAGGAGTCTGAACAAGAGAAAGCTACTCTTCCAGGAAATGCTTGAAGGTGTTTCAACATGGGGGATCTCATTCATCACTGAGTTTTACAATTTATCTAGTACTGGGGAAAAGGTAGATCAGAGAGAGGAGAGCCTGGAAGAGGCTGTCCACACATTCCAGACACGACTGAGAAAGGGACTCGGTTCACACAGGAGCCAGGAAGGGTGTGCACAGAAGTGAAAGCCTACAAAAGAAGAACTATGGCTACAGTTGCCAGGTGGACATCCCAGCAATACTGGTCCAAGCTGCTTTCTCCAGGTCTCAGAGACTCATAGAGTCTCATTGTTCCATCAGACTCTCAAATGTATTTATAGACCAGCAGTGAAATACGGTGACATGTTTTATGAATTTACTAATAACATAGCCTGCGCCAGATGGTTCATTAGTTTAACAAACATTTATTGAGCCTTGAACCTGACACTACTCTGCCCTTTACACAGAGTAAACACTCAGCCAGCAGATGCTAATCCAGGCTAGACTGGTCCCTTTCTTTTTCTGCTCTTCCTTGATTCTGACTGGAGAGAAGTGACTGTCCTAAGGGAGACCACCCACATAGAGCCTTACTTGCCTGAGTTGCCAGTAGCCTTTGTTATATGAATGGAAGCACCCAGCAAAATCACATTTCTTAATGTACACTCAGTCCAGCGTGGGTCATCTGTCTGTTGAACTCCAGCTATTCGTGACCCTCTTTACTCTTTTTTTTTTTTTTGTGCACTTGTGAGCATGGACATAGTGTTCAGGGAAGGAAGAAAGTTTTCTCAGTGAGAGGAACTGATAGGAGAACCAGGGGTGACAGGAATAGAGAAACCAGGGTTCCTCTGCTCTCTTCCTTCCTGACCACATTCCATTTGCATCTCCAGCTGCCCTCAGTCTGAGTTCCAGCTCCCTCCAGGCAGCCCCAGATCTCGGACTCTTGGGATTTCTTCCATCATTCCTCTAAGGGCTCTAGGGACTGATTATCTTAAGGTTGACCCATAGTTCCTCTGCTCCATCCTGCTGCCCTAGAGCCTATAAAACCAATTCCTCATGTTGAACTCCCTATGTGTACATGCCCTGACTTCTTTCTGCTTCCTTACTGTGTCCTGCCTAACAAATGACCTACTATGTGACCAAGACCTGGAGGGAGAGTTTCAGCAGAGGAGAAGAGGGATAGTCTCTGTCTCTGTCACCCTTTGGAGGAACCCCATTCTAAGAAGCTTGTCTCCAGCAAGAGCAAATTGCTCCAAGCACACACTGACCGCTTTCCCCTCTATTACCAAGCTGATCTTCCACTGTGTGCTAGACATGCTATCGTTTCAGACAAGGATTCTGTCTGGTAAGAGGGTCAGATGAGAAAAGAGACCTTCCCAGAACAAGGGTATCAGACTGAAGCCTCAAGAGGGAGTCTAGAGAAAGCTTCTTGAAGGAGATAACATCTCAGTCCTGCCTTAGAAGGTAACAAAGAACCAGCTGTGTAAGAAAGAGTTATGGTAACCTAAGAACTAGCGATAACTTCTTATGTCACCTTAAGTAGTAATTCAACCTCACGGGATATGTGCCCTTAGTACCCACTGCCAGATGAATAAGCTCAGTTTCTCAAGGTGAGGTAATGTGTCTAGAATCCCAGCCAAAGGACGGAAGAGAGGAAGAGGTGTAGTTTGAATCCAGGGTGCAAAGTCTGTTTCTTCTAATAAGCAGTGACAATGGTAATAGGTTACTAATGAGTCACTGCTGGCCCTATCAGGTGTGCTTTAAGTCAGTCAACTTACTGAGACTTCTTGGTAACACTTCAAGGTGCTTCTTATTACTCCCACTTTGCAGATGGGGAAACTGAGACTTGGAGAAATTGAAAAGCTTGTCCAATGTTATATAGCTAGTCAGTGACACAACCTGGATGTGAACTACCCCAGGCCAGTGCTCTTTTTCTGGCCCCTCATCTATCAGAGACAGGATCCCATAGCCTGCATTTAGTGGACACTAGGCTAGCAATGTTGATCCAGGCTGGACTGGTTCATTTCTTTTCTTCCCCACCTTGACTGTGGTCAGGTGGTATGACAGTCCTAAGGATATAGTTCATGCATAGCCTCATGTACCCAAGTTGTCTATCTGGCATTCATTATCTAGATGGAAACCCTCACACAAGAAATGATTTTTTTTAATTTTATTTTTCTCATTAGTTACATTTTGTTAATTCTGTATCCCAGCTGTATCCCTCATTCCCTCCCCAATCCCACCCTCCCTCCCTTATCTCTTCCCTGCCCCTTTCCAAGTCCACTGATAGGGGAGGACCTCCTCCCCATTCATATGACTTCGTTTTGTCAGGTATTTTCAGGACTGGCTGCAAAGTCCTCCTCTGTGGCCTAACAGTACTGCTCCTCCCTTGGGAGGTGGGGAGGTCAAAGAGCCAGTCATTGAGTTCCTGTTAGAAATAGTCCTTGTTCCCCTTACTATGGGAAACCAATTGATTACTGAGCTATCACAGGTCACATCTGAGCAGAAGTTCTAGGTTTTATCCTCTCATGGTCTTTGGTTGAGTGTCCATCTCAGAAAAGACCCTGTGCCCAGGTATGTTTGGTCCTTGTGGAGTTCCTATCCTTTCCACATCAAACTCCCCTTCTTCCATATGATTCCCTGCACTCTATCGAGGGTTTGGTTATGAGTCTTAGTATCTACTTTGGAACACTGCTAGGTAGAGTCTTTCAGATGCTTTCTGCAGTAGACTCCTGTCATACGTTCAATGCATATCCCATTTGTCTTTCTAAATGAGGATTGATCATCATACCCCGTGTCCGCTTTCTTGATTATCTTCTTTAGGTGTATAGATTTCATTATGTTTATCATATCTTTTAGGTCTATATAAGCAAGTATATTCCATATTTGTCTTTCTCCTTCTGGGATACTTCACTCAGAACGATCTTTTCTAGATCCCACCGTTTGCCTGCAAATTTCATGATTTCCTCTTTTTTGATTGCTGAGTAGTATTCCATTGTGTAAAAATACCACAATTTCTGCATCCATTCCTCCGTTGATGGACATCTGGGTTGTTTCCAGGTTCTGGCTATTACAAATAAAGCCGCTACAAACATGGTTGAGCAAATGTCCTTATTGTGTACTTGAGCAAATTTTGGGTATATGCCTAGCAGTGGTATAGCTGGGTCTTGAGGAAGTGCTATTCCTAATTGTCTGAGAAAGCGCCAGATTGACTTCCAAAGTGGTTGTACCAGTTTACATTCCCACCAGCAGTAGAGGAGGGTTCCCCTTTCTCCACAACCTCTCCAGCATGTGTTGTCACTTGGGTTTTTCATCTTGGCCATTCTGATGGGTGTAAGGTGAAATCTCAGGGTCGTTTTGATTTGCAAAAAAAATGATTTTTTTTATACTCACTATCTAGGGGGAATGTCTGACTACATGTAGATTTTCAAATTTTCATGTCACATAGGCAACAAAGGGCATTGCTTTAAATGCAAGTGACTCTGTACAGTTCCAGCACTAATCAGGTCTTCCATTTCGCTCATGCTCTATCATTACAAAGTATTTTGCAAGCCTTTAAAGACAGGAAACCAGGGATTGAGGTTAAGAACACTGCCCTAGGTCACACAGCTAGACTTTAATTCTCTGCACAGCTAGAACACCAGCACAGCCCCCTCCTTCTCTGTATGAAGTAGACTGTACAGACTGGCCAAATGTCTCTACCACATGCTGTCCTAATAGGCCATGTCAGGCCCTGAGCTACATCTCAGTGGTTAGCATCAAGGATTAATGAGACTATAGTCATGAATCCCATCCTTGTTGGGCCTGTTGAATACAGGCCTTTCTGATGACTAGCTTTGTGACTCTGGGTAAAGCATTTATTCATTCTAATAGCTGCAAGATGCAATAAAAGTTGCCAGCCCACAAGTATGTGATAACTGCTATAAAGTACCTATCAGCGTTTCAAGACTAAACAAAGTGGCTCATAAGAATCAACCAGGGCTAGCTTCACAAGGACCTAAATAGTACTGAGGCAGACTAATTAACCAGATTGTGTGGGGCATCTTGGGGCTAGAGATGATACAGAGATCTCGGGAGTTCTGTGTCTAGGTAAGAGAGTATCTATAAGAGGAATAGAGTTACTATAAGTTTCAAGCTGTCTTTCCATAGCCAAAGAGAAGCCAGCCTTTGCTGACAGAGCAAGGAAGAACCAGGAAGGTCATATGCCCTAACCTTCCACTGGCCTCTGAACATTTGCTTCCTCTTGTCATTAGAAATTCTCCCCCTAGAAGCCCAAAGACATGGGAGCCAACCTTGAAGTTAATATGGTCACCTCCAGAGGCACTGAGCAGAATGCGAAAAAAGGGGGGACTTAGCAGGACAAAAAAGACACCAAACACAGTACCTCTTATGATGTTGCCACTATGGGGTTGGAAGTAGAAAAATCTCATTAACTGTGCGTCTACCTGATAATCCAGTTAAACTATATTTTTGTGGTCTCCTGGGGATTCCTGATAACCAACAAATAGAGTTGAGGTCAGGGGTATGAGTACCTAGTCTTTGCTGTTTTTCCCTGATCTCCACCACAGCCCAAAGACAAGAGCTAGCTATTCAAGCTAGAGTCCCTTCTCCACCATTGGATCTTGACAAAATTTATTAAAATGACTCTATTTGGATAATGAGCTAGATGAGGGCAGCCCTGTGTCTCTGGAGGCTGTTGCATGCTGCTGTCTGAACCAACCCACTGACATGTTTGTTTGCACATCCGAAAATGTATTGGCCACTTGATTCTGTTATAAATTACCAACCTGGAAATAAATATCGTATCTGGGTGCCCAGTAAATAACAGATGCGGGAGTGCAGAGTGAGATAAATGCATTTTGGATGCAAACCTCTTTCCGATTGCTCAAAGACAGATGGAGACAGGCCCAGCACTGGATTGCAGTCGATCTGTGTGCTATGTAGGTGGGACTTAAATGAACTGAAAGTTCTTTTAAGCTTAGAAAGTTTTCTGCACTAGCTCTTGGCAAATCCCCAGAGGAAGCCCAATTGAGCAACACATTTCCTTTTATCTTCTTTGCTGAGGAATCTTGTGCTTTGAATTTTTCCCCATTGGGGACGGTGTGGGTTTCTGGAGTCCAGAGAAGGTCTTTTTGCTCAGATGCGGCATGAGGACAGGCATGTGGCACACGTGCTTTCAGTGTAGTTTTACCAGGTTGGCAGCCAAGACAAGCATTTCAGTGCTGAGAGCATAGCCACAACAAGCCAGGTACAGCCCCGCCCACTGCTATAGAACAACCATAATATGGGAGGAGAAAGAAAAGGGGTATACATGAGTAAGCTATCTGGTGATTAGTGCTTTGAAGAAAAGGGAGCCTAGGAGGCTAGAGAGATGGTTCCATTGGTAAAGTGCTTGCCATGAGAACTTCAGATAAATCCCTAGCAGTCGCATAAAAAAAGCGCCATGTTTGGCAGCACTGCTAAAATCCGAGCACTGGAGGTGTAGAGACAAGAGGGCTCTGGTTCTTTCTGGCCAGTTTAACTGAATCAATAATCTCCATGGTCATTGAGAAGAGGGGTTAAAAAGACATCTGACATCAACCTCTGACCTCCACACACATTCACACCTGTGCACCCCTACACAAATGTGCACCTCTACACAATTGCATGCACGCTCACAAAAAGAAGCATGAAAAACAAGCTGGGGGTAGGGGAGAGAAGCAGATAGTGGTCAGAAGAATGCTGTCTCAGATAGTGACAGGCAGTAGAGCAGAAGTCCAAAGGGAGGGAAAAGACAGACAGACAGGGAGAGAGAGAGTGAGAGAGAGACCATTTTGGTATATGGAAGAAGCCAAGTTGCCTGTTGCACAATTCTGAACAGAAGTGTGATCACTGCTTCTGAAGAAGAGCTGCAAGCCCATGAGCAATGGGGACAACAGTGGGGAGGCAAGACAGACTGAAGAAGGCTCAAAGAGGGAATTCAGGAATTTCAAGAAGCCCAAACTAGAAGCTAATTAAACCTCCACCTTCTCAGAAAGCGTTTGCTTCATAGCTGAGTCAGTTCCCATGCTTGCTCTCCAGAGCCCCATATCTTCCTTTACAGATTTCTATCCCAGTTTCCAGATGTATATGAGCTTCTCCAAAGCAGAGCCCACATCTATCTGGTTCACGTTTGCATTCCCAGTGCATTGTACTCCTTTAATGCTTGCCAGTTGTATCTGAAATAAGTGTGCAAAAAAAAAAAAAAAAAAAAAAAAATGAAAGCACAAAATATTGGGCCTCTGCAGTCCAACCTCACAATTGATGTGTGAATTTCTTTCCCAGAATTTTTTTTATCATTAACTTTCAAGTACATTTGAATCTTTTAAAACCTCCAAGGTTTTTGCAAATGCAAAACCAGATTCATGAGTGCATCCTACTGACTAACCTTTGAGGAAAGCTGCACTCACCTCTGAATGGCATGTCTCATGCCTGGGGAGAAGAAAAATGAAAAAGCTCTTAGTGCTGCTCATGTCCCTGTATTCACTGGGCATATGTGAAACCCTGTGGTATCTCTCAGGAGAGAGGAGTATTCTGACGAAGGAGTTACCTCTGTAACACAGAAGACGTCACCTCTAAAGTCCTGGATAGTGAGGCTGGAACACAGGATGAGTGTTTTCAGGGAGCAGAGATAGAGAGACAGCTGGTGGGGGCGGTGCAGCTCAAGATGAGGATGAGAGGTGTGGGTAGTCTAAGGTGAAGCACTGAGACATTGCTGTGCAAGCAGTGTAGAGTCGACGCAGACTCAAAAACCAAAACAAAACAAAAGCTGACACCCTGGGGCATATACTGAGAAGCCCGCTATTGCAGGAAGAGGATGTGCTTCAGAAGTAAAAATAGGTTTATTGGAGGACACCAGAAAGTTGATGCTATGGCCCAGGGTGGATGAGGAGATTGAGAAGAGCTAATGATGGCGATGGCAGAAGAATGCAGACAAAAGAAACCTCATTCTGGGCTCTAGAGAGCCATTTTCTGTTCCCAAACCTACTAAAAAGATGCAGAATCTAATTCTTCTGTCTAGTCTGCATAGTGCTATCCAACTTTATTTGGAGTGACAGACACACCTTTCCATCCCTTTATTCTTGGAGAAGGGCTCAGTTACTACCAACAAGGGAGGACCCATCTTCCCAGCAATCTCTAAGGGTTCAGTTGGCATCGTGGAAGTTATCATTAAAGGCTCTCAATAGATGTTTGCCAGATGAGAAATAATATAATTATAATAGTAAAGACACACATGTAATATCTTGGAATTGTGTCCAATACGTATTATGAGAACTGTCATATATTAGTTTGCTTAATCTTATTTAGTACACTTTAAACAGTATGATCCCCAATTTACAGAAATAACTGAAACCCATTGAAGTTAAATAACTTATCCTAAATGACACAGCCTGGGAAGGGACAGAGCCAAGATTCAAACCTAGTTGGTCTATGGTATGTCTAACCCATGTGCTGTGCTGTTTTTCTGGTTGTATTGTCATAGCTTGATTATTTTTTGGTATTTGCTCTGAGCCTGATGCTATGTAGGCTCAATGGAGAATAGTTTCTATAGAAGTCAGTTGTGTCAGCTGAGTGTCCTCATGAAGTATACTGGACCTCTTGCAATAATCATGGTGTGTGTTTAATCTAACTATGAAGGACAGGTTTTTTCCATTACTATAACCAAGTACCTGAGTAAAGCAATTTAAATGAGGAAATGTTTGTTTTGGCTCACAGTTTCAGATGTGCCAATCAATCTTTCCTAAAAGAGGGTGTGGCAGAGCACAGCAGCTCACATCACAGCCAAGAAGCAGAAAAAGGGGTTATGGGAGCAGAACATGGCAAGATGGAATCCCCAAGATCACGCTCCCATTTCCATTAACTAGGCCTGGCCTCCTATTTTCCCCTTCTCCCATTAACACCATCACATTATAAATCTATAAGGAGTTAGTCCATTCCTTGGGCCAGAGTCTTCATGACCTAACTGTCCCTAGATAGACTTAGGGGTGTGTGTTATTAATCCTCTAAGCATTTCTCAATCAGGTCAATTTGACAATGAGAATTAACTATTGCACAGAGAGTTTCTGGTCATAATATTGGTCTTGAGTCAGTGATGACAGGTACTCCAGATAAAGTATGGACAGAAATTGGGAGATACCTACCAAATATTTACCAGGTGAATAAAATAGTAAGAAACACAAATGTACAAGGAACCCAAACACTAATTTTTGAGTCATCAGATGGATCCAGGGCTTCAGAGTTGCTGCCAAAACTCTAGGGCAATTCTGGCTTACTTCTTCAAGGAAGATTTGAAACAGCTCAGCTTCTCCAATGTTATTTCACAATGTTTAAACTGAAACAGCTGTTCACCAAACTTTAGGACTTATGTTGTCCAAGAATGTCAACAACAATTCATTCTCTCTAAGACTACCCTGTAGAGTGCCTGTCACGTAATCATTAGAACCGAGTTTGGACCCCTAACATACATGTGAAACCTGGGTGCTTGGTGACCATCTAAAATCTTAGCACTGGGGCAGGGCAGGGGAGTTGATGGGAGATGCCTAGAGCTCACTGGACAGAGAACCTAACTGAGTCACTGAAATCCAGGTTCAGTCAGAGACCCTGGCTCAAAAAATGAAACTGGAGAGCTATTGAGGACATCACACAATATCTTCCTTTCACCTTCATATGCACGTGCTCACTTATTCATACATTCATATTCATACATTGATGCAAATGTGTCCATACAGTCACACACACACACACACACACACACACACACACACACACACCAAATAAAAATTTAACAGTGTGTATCTATCCATTCATCTGGTCACTAAATGCTAATCATATTTGAGGATCTATGCTAAACTTAAACTTTTATTCACTATAATACACAAGAGACACTGTTCCTCTGTGGGAAAAAAAAGGAGGTATGCCATCCATTCCACTTCCAATTAAAGGACAGTGTCATCTACAACACCTTTCCTCATGACTAGGATGTTATGAGCCACCCAGTTGGTTTCATTTCAGACCACACAATGCCTTATGGGAGCACTCTGAAACAGCTAGGGAAATCACTTGTCTTTGAGTCAGCAAATAATCCTTGGCTATTTGAGCTCACACTTCCACATAGTCCTCTCTGTACCTAGAGAGAAGCAATGTGATATCCTTTCACCAGAGAGAAGCAATATGCTCTCCTTCCCATTTCCTTTCTCTGATTATCAACACAGTACGGTCAGAAATAGAACTGTCTTTTGGGGTTTCCTCCTGCAAGTGCCCCACTAGGCCTAATATCAGAGTCTGCATATGACTGTGGTTCAGAAAACGCCTGTTAGTGGTTGGTGTGTGCCATAAAAACCTGGAGTGCCTTTTCCCCTGTATTTTTTGGGTACATGAGCATAAGGAATGCCTATGGTAAACCTGTATGGGCCCACTCACAGGTCACCACAATAACAGCTAATGCCTAGTGGCTACATACTCTGCATGCCTGGTCTTAGATAATCCTTCCTAATTCCCTGAGATGCTCTGCTGGTTTTGCCCATGAGAACCCCACACACCTGGGAAGAGATGTGTATTAATGCTGTGCTGTTTTCAAGCTTTGAATGGAAATCCTTCACTGTGTTTTCCTATTATCCAGGGGTACCACCGACCCCGGCACTACATTGCAACCCAAGGTAAGTGTCTCAGCATAACTTCAAGGATATCAAGGAAGAGGGTTTTGTTTTTGTTTTTGTTTCTGAGAAACCAGAGTAAGCCTTGCTATCCACTCTTTCTTTCTCTGTTATCCCAAAGCTCTTTTTTTTTTTTCTTCACAAAATGGCCTATCTTCCCTTGAAGGAAATGGATTAGCTTCCACAGACAGAGGAGCCAGAGAGACAGACAGGGCAGCTTGGCTTCCAGAAATCCTTGAGGAGCAAGAAGATGACAATACCACCTTAGAACAGCAGCAGAGCTGTCACTAGAAAATATCATTAAGAGGGAAGAGACCATGTATGAGGTGACCAGATGATAAAAGCCTCAATAAGCCACCCAACAAAGGTCCACATCCCTTCAATGCATGCAGGGCCGCAAGAGAGATGCAGCCAGGTGCACTGGAAAGCAGTATGGCAGTATGCTATCAGAAGGCTTAAAAGTAATGATGACTTTTAAAGCCTCCAAGGGAAACATCCTGCAGATAATTATATGTGTGGACCTTGACATATATAAAAAGCATTCTTCACAACGTTATCATGTCATCTATAATAGGAGAAAGTCAAAATTTTAAATGCTCAATAATAGATAGGTTGGTTAAATAACATATGGTGTTTCCATGTTGTAGAAAACTGTGTAGCTGTGAAAAATATCATTTTGAGGACATTAAAAAAATACTTAAATAGACCTGGTGCTCATTGCAACAGAAACATATGTACACACAAAACACAGGAAAAAATACTACTCCAGTTTTTTTCAAACGCATGAATTTTAAAAATGATGAAGACCCAGGATATTAGGAGTCATTTCCTAGGAAATTGCTTTGGATTGTCAGATCCTATCTCCCATTCCTTGCTTTTCTGTCCTTTTCCCTTTTTTCTCTTTTCTTCTTCTTCTTCTTCTTCTTCTTCTTCTTCTTCTTCTTCTTCTTCTTCTTCTTCTTCTTCTCCTCCTCCTCCTCCTCCTCCTCCTCCTCCTCCTCCTCCTCTTCCTCCTCCTCCTCCTCTTCCTCCTCCTCCTTCTTCTTCTTCTTTCTCTTTCGATATTTTTATCCTTCCTCTCTTAGTCAAGCTTCAGGTGAATGTCTCCGGCATTTGTCAAACACAAAACTTTGGACCCTCTCGCTTTTGGAAGCTCCATCCTCTCTACCCTAATTCCCTTGCTGTCCCTCATGGATATGGATATCCTTCTGTCCCTTGGACACAATATAAACTATAGTCCAGATAAAGTGGCATATCACCAAAAAAAAATGGAACTGCTGGACTGAGCGTGAGGGTGGGGAGGATGCTGCAGACCATGAATATCTAAAATGTGGCTTATCTTAGCTCTACTGTGCTCTGGCCCCCGAAGACTCATGCCTCCCACCTCCATGTCAGCTACTTGATGTCCCCCCAAGACTCCCCTGGCCTCACCCTTGCCTACCTATATAGAACCTTGATTAAACAACCAAAAGAGACAAATGTTTCAGCAGCCACTTGGTACCAGCACTCTCTAACCCCATTGCCTTCTCTGTTGGCAGGTCCAATGCAAGAGACTGTGAAGGACTTTTGGAGAATGATCTGGCAGGAAAACTCTGCCAGCATCGTTATGGTCACAAACCTTGTGGAAGTGGGCAGGGTAAGCCTCCCCCTTCAGCCATGTGGGAAGAGGGCAGTGGAGACGCACCCTGGTACACACGCTGCCTGCGTTGTGCCAGGAGCTTCCAAAACATGATCACACCCTCACAGCAGCCCACAGGGATGGGAGATACCATTTCTCGTACTTCACATCTGAGCAGTGTTCTACTCCTTCAAGTTTCCCATCCCATCTCTATCCTCTCCCCGTTGATAATGTCATCTCATATATTTTGAGGAAATTAAAGCCATCAGATGTGAACTCTCTCACCAACACATCACAGACCTATAATCTTATTTGTATCTGCAGCCATCTTCACAGTTTTCGCTTTTGTTTTCAGGTCTAGCTATAAGAAAGGGCTGTTTCTGTTGACCCTTAAAGGCTGAATATCAGCCATTTTTTTTTATAACAAAACCCAAAATGACAAGCACTAAGTCTCTTCCCTTTGATAGGTCACCCTTGGGAAGATGCTTTCTGAGAAGTCTCTGTGAGCCTTTATTTGTCTCCCCTCTTCATGTGTTAGCCCAACATTCTTTATCCATGAAAGAACCAGGGCTTCCCTTAAAGAAGAGAATGAGTGTACACTAGCAAAAAAGCCACAGGGACAGAACAGGAAAGCAACCAGATGTTCCTGAGATGCAAGTGACACATTCAGCTTTGAAGGGGGGACAGAGGGACCTATCACTGGGCTTTATCATTAAAGGGAAGAAGCCAGGCAGAGCAGAGCAGATTCACTCATATCCTCAGATACAACCCAATAAGGCTTGGATATTTTCTTATATTCCTTTTTTGTCTGAAAAAAAAAAAAGGCTGTTCGTCACTGTTGAATTATTTCCCTCAGCATGTACATATGCACAGTACTTTCTATCTCAGAAGGACAAAAACCACCACCAAATGAGTCACAAAACACAAACAAAAATCATGAATTTGCTAACAGGATAGTAGGGATTGAGAGTGAGGATTGACAGAGATGAAAGATGGAGGAGGAATAGAGTAGTCTGAATAAATAATATTTATGTATGAAATTGTCGAAAAGAACTCACAAAGTTAATAAAGGTATAAAATGATTTTTAAAAAAATGTTTTAAAGCCAAACAAAGGTGCCTGTGTGTTCCCACTTTTCTTCTGAATCTGAAGGACTCACAGAAGGTTCTGCGTCTCCACTCTGTTCTCCTCTCTCCACCTCAACATCGCAGGTCTCTCCATTCCACCAGCAGTGATATTGTCAATATCAGTCGCTGTTGACAAACCCAGCCTCCACATCTCTCTCTCCATCTGTCTTCTCTCAGCAGCATCTCACCCTCTATGACCTGCTCTTCCTTCCCTGCCTATGAACCCTCACTGTTCTTTAAGGCTCTGGGCCTCTGTCTCCTTCTCCGTTCTTGGTCTCAGTCTCTGTTCTCTGTTCTCTGCTCTCCCTCTCGGTCAGAAGCTAGAGCTTAGAAAGGGGATCACCATTTCCAACTTTGTTTTTTCCCCTTGGTGTGGCCCGTGGGTGGATGAGTGGGCTGCACAGTTGAAAGGCTGACGTACAAATATCTAGACTCAAAGGGCTCCCTCCCATATTGTATACCAACTATATCAAGAGTGGACAGGTAAGTTTTTATGGACAGTCTATTAGGATACAGGGTGCTGGCCACAGCAGTGGGGAAGAAGAAGTTATCCATCTGTCATAGTGTGTTGAAAGGATGTGGATATCTCATTGCCAATCAGGGCTCAGGGCTAAGTGAGACCTTATCCCAGAGCAATCACCATCTGGCCCATTCCCCAGTTTTACAGATGAGGAATAGATGCAAAAGGGTGAATCCCTGAATCGATCAGTTATAATCTCACTCTTGACTCTCATTCTAATACGCCCAACCCCATTGTTCAAACTGGCCCCCACTATTCAGCTGTTTCCGCAGGGAACAGGACTCGGGCTGCAACTCCAATAGATAACGAGTGTGGCCCAGAGCTTGAGCATTCCAGCCTGACCCGTAGCACATTTCACATTTTGAAATGAATTCACCCAGTGCTGGACTGTGAATGAAAACCAGGCCTGGGAGGAAAATCAGTTTCTTAATGGCACTCCTGCTAGTGGCCGATGCGCACATGCTACCTTACATTTATCTCACAGCAATTGCGAAAGGCGGTATTCCTGGTTATGATTCAGACAGTCTGGGTTTCTGAGCCTCACTCCATCCCTTGCCCACTGTTGACTTTGAACAATTTTCTTGGCTTCCCCATGTTTAAATCCTCATCTGTAAAACGTGGGTGACCATATTCTCTAAGGCTGTGGTGACATATATTTAACACCATACATGGAAATAAGTCATAGAACAGTTAGTAGGCTATGCTAGACAAGGTAAGTACCAGCTCTCATTAGCAATAGGAGTCTGAGGTTCTTTCTAGAAGGTACTTACCTCGGAGGTCTCAGGGTCTGGCAATGCCCATTTGCCTCCAAGCTCTGTTGCACTCTCTGTGTTTCCCTAAGTGGGTTCCATGGGGTGCAGGATGACTAGTGAGAGGGGGTTCCACGGTTAAATACGTTTGGGAAATGCTGTGCCCTCTGCCCCTGCTGGAGAGTCCTAAGATACTTCTTAATAACGTTAGCACTTTTGAGGATCTAAGTCATCTTTTTAGCAAAGCAACTTGTTTAACTTTGTTGAAACAGCATTTCCCAAGCTCATTTGACCACAAAAAAACCTCTTTTTGTTTGTTTTGTTTCTTGTTTTTTTGTTTTTGTTTTGTTTCTGTTTTTGTTTTGTTTTGTTTACCTAACACCTATTAGCACCCAGCGGAACACACTGTGGGAACTGCCACGCTAGGCCGTGCGGCGTCCCCCGGAATGGTAATAACACTTTTGTTATTTTTTAAGGGGGAAAACTATGATTTCTTTTTCTCTCTGTGGAACTTAGAGTCAAATGTGGGGACTGCTTGCTGGTAGCCCAGGTACCCACTGCTGGGGCAGAGAGGAGTAGCACATCTTCCCTTTGAGCTCAGGATTGTCTGTCTCTTCCCCCAATTACGAGCCTTTCTCCTTCCAGCCCCCCAGAGACTGCCTCTTTATAAGGACCCTCTCCTAATCGCTTCTGCTTCTACCTCCTCGCTGTTTCCCACCTGAATTTCTCATCCTTGCTCAGATAATAATGCCCAGCCACTCCGTGCTGACACAGCAGGAAATGAACAAGTCACCGATCTCCAGTATTACTATCCATCTGCTAAGTGGGGATGATAACCTTCCCCAACCCCCATCTTACCTAGTTCTTTCTGATGGCTTAATATAGCAAGACACTAGAAAATCACAAGGAACTGTAAGAGAAGATACTCTGTTATTATAATGGCCCCAGTGAGCTAGGCCCTGCGTAATTTGCTGATCTCTGACCACTGAGTGCCCCATGGGCTGAAATGCCTCCAAAGTCATCCCTGGGTTTATCTGGATGGGAAAACAAAAGGAGGTAGCCTCTCGTGCTTGGCACTCTGTTTATGTGCTCTCCTCCCTATCCTTTCCCTGTCTCTCACTTGACCACAGGTGAAGTGTGTGAGATACTGGCCGGATGACACGGAGGTCTATGGAGACATTAAAGTCACCCTAATTGAAACAGAGCCCCTGGCAGAATATGTCATCCGCACCTTCACAGTCCAGAAGGTAAGTTTCCCTTTCTGTGAGAAGCCTCTCAGAGGACCAGTTGACTGGTCTATTCATTCAGACAGTGTAGTCCCAGGGTCTGATTTGTGTCCAGCCTCACACCTCACATAATGAACAGAACAGTAATCAGGGTAGGCTTGGCTGTTACTATAGACAAGCAGACTTCAACCGATAATGCAGTGACCTAAGGATACATTGTGATGAGAGCTATCAGGCACGAAAGGATGGAGACAGAAATGTACAGAGGCACTGGAAATTTAAATGTGCCCCACTATATACCCCTAGAGCCAAAGTAATTTGTAGGGTAAATTAGGAAAAGTTGGGAGGAATAATATCGTTGGCCAACGGTCAAAAACATGTAGCATGGAAGGCAAAAAAGATGCTTCTCTGGTTGAGATTAGGCCCAGATTAGATTCTAAACCTGGAAAGCGTCTTTTTGGTACTCTGGTGGGTATCTGTCACTGCCTGAAGACATATGGGAACACTACAACTTGAGAGAGGGTATTTTGTTACTGACATCTAGTGGGTGGAGGCCAGTAGTGCTGCTAAATAATCCACAGCTCACATGATAAAGAATTATCCAGCCCAGCATGTCACATCCAGGAATGTCTAGGTTGAGAGACGCTCCCTCTGACCATGGACATGCTACTGGGGGCTAACCTCCAGGGTGAGTCAGCTCTTGCCACCTAAGGATGCACATCCAGGAAAAAGGGACAGCTGGGAGTCACCGGCCACCAACACTGAGTAATCCAGGCTCCATAAAGATGGTCTGAATGGGCACTAACATCATCTAATGAGTCCCCAGTTAATGTGAATAGAGGCGGTGTACCACTACATAGATCCAAGCCCAGACCCCAATAGGGAGAAACTGCAGGTGGCAAGGCATATTGAAGAAGCAAGATTTTCCCTTGCCTTGTCTTTTTTTTCCCCCTCTCTCTCCCTTAAACAATTATAAAGGAAAGCATTTCCTATAGGAAACTTCACTTGCAAGACCTCCTGAATCTCTGAGGATTAACCCATCAGTTTCTCCATGGTCTATGGACAGGCGCTCAGCAAACTCTCTCAAAAGCTTTAGCTCAACACCAGTTCCTCAACTGGAAACCCAGAAATAGCAGATAGCTTACTCCTCTGCTCCTGGAAGTGAGCACAGTTGCACCAGGGACAGCATGGCACGGGTCAGGAAAGCACACGACAGTATTGGAGCTGTTCTGCCTCTCCTCCTCTATCCCTGATTCAGTTCGGCTTCTGTCCCCTCCTTCTTAGCCATCCTCTGCCTTTCATCTTGCTCCATCTTACTTTGGAGTTCCTGAAAGCAGAGCTCAAAGCAACAGGAATTTGAATGAATTGTGTGTGGAGAGGCAGCCTTGTAGGAGAAGGGGGTGAGGGAAGCAGGACCTTAGTAGACACCCTGCTTAAGCCTGACTCCATAGGGTCTTGTAGCAGGAATTTCTCTGCAGGCAGAGGGCTTACTGAGCCCCCAAGAGGGTACCAGCCATTGGGTTGCCCAGAACATGCTGAGTTTAGCACTGGAGGTCCACGTCCTGAGAAAGCCCTCCATTCTGGGCACACTGGACTGTTAACAACGCCAGTTAATACCTCAACCCTTGCATCAGATGGAGGGAGCTAGATATCCCCAGCCAGCCCAGGGATGGGCTGCAGGTCCAGCTGCAGGCTGTCCCCGGAAGAAGGGGCTCATCAGCTGTCTCCATACGAGGCACACAGGAGGTGGAGATGGTGAAACAGTCCAACAACCAACATTGGCTGGGCACCAACACATATCCTGAGTCTCTCCTCCACAGAACAGCCACTGGGGGGCCTTGACATCCTGGTGCCCTTGAGATAGGATCAGGACGGTGACTGGGGCTCCAGGCTTCAGCACCTGCCACCCCCCATGCATCCAGTCCTGTCATTCTCCCCTGCTGCCTTCTGCATCCCTCCAGCTTCGACCTGTCTTCTTTGTGACTCTGTCCAGTACTCTCTGTAGCCTGTCCCCAAGACAGGGCTCATGCACACTGCCCCTCGTGTCCTCAGTGAGGCAGGGAAGCTCGTATACACTTCAGCTTCCCAATGATGAAGAATGCAGACGGTAGAGCCAGATGGCCGGTATGCAAACCATCCTCTTACTATTTGACACCTTCTAAACCTTGCTTAGCTTCACTTTCCTTGTCTATTACATGAAGATAATGATAGTATGCCTGATCAGAGGATTAAATTAATTAATATATGGATGTGTTCAAAGGAGTGACTGGGACATCACCAGCGCTTAGCAAATGCCAGCTTTTATTGTCAGTTTTGTGTTCCCAGACCTCAGTCAAATATTCCTCTTCTAAGAAGCCTTCCCTGATTTTGCCTCCTCTCCAGTCATGTTAGATAATTCCTTCCTACACTCTAGTACAGTGGTTCTCAACTTGTGGGTCACAACCCCCCTGGGGGTTGAATGACCCTTTCACAGGGGTCACTTAATGCTATCAGAAATATCAGATACTTACATTACAATTTTAACAGTAGTAAAATTACAGTTATAAAATGGCAATGAAAATAATTTTATGGCTGGGGGTCACCACAGCATGAAGAGCTGTATTAAAGCAGCATTAGGAAGTTTGAGAACCACTGCCTTAGCAGAATCAGCCACACAGGAGTCTCCCTCACTCAGTGTGACGGAAGCTGTGGCTTTAAATTACCTCTTCATAGTGGCTAGCACATGTCCAGGGAAAGATGACCCTTGATGATTATTACTTAACATGAGATGAAAAGAGATGTTTCCTAGCACCAGCTAGGAATGCTCTGAATGCCTGCTGAAGAATTACAAGCAAAATACTCATACACATAAAAATAAATAAATAAGTTAATTAACTTTAAGAGGTTCTTCAATAAATTGCTGGCTTCACATTTTCTAAAAGTAACTGAGCAGAGTTACCGTAAGCTAGCACCCACTAAACCAGCAAGGGCCTCATTCTTCCACCCCCAGCCCCCTACCTATACCCCACACCTTTACCCCACACATTCCATCCCCCTCCAGCCCCACGCACAGCAGAGAGGCCCACTCCTCAGTGCAGCAGCCACCAGTCCCCACAGAGCTGGGAGGGTACATGAGGGCAGCATGGAGAAACGAGGCTCATTCTCTCCTCAGAAAGGCTACCACGAGATCCGGGAGCTCCGCCTCTTCCACTTCACCAGCTGGCCTGACCATGGTGTTCCCTGTTATGCCACTGGCCTTCTGGGCTTTGTCCGCCAGGTCAAGTTCCTCAATCCCCCGGAAGCTGGGCCCATAGTGGTCCACTGCAGGTGAGTCAAACTTCCATCCCCATTCTGCAATCAACTGGACCTCTGTAGATTTGCTGTCTGGGTGAGGGTGATGCCGTCTTGTCCAGGGGCCTTGGTTTCTTGCTTTAAGACTCCTCCTCCTGTGACCTAGAGCCCAGCCACCTTCTGAGGAGACCTGGATCCCAAGGTCCAACAACAGCAGCAACAGTGGTTATGTCACTATTATGGTTCTTGCCCCAGCGACACAACTGGGCTCAGCAGCACCTGCTTTGTCTGCCATGTGTATCTGTCCAAATTATTGCACTTCCCACCCAAGCTTGATAGGTGAGCAATATTCTCTGATCACCCCCAGTTTTCAGGTGGAGAAACTGAGGCACAGAGATGGTAGAGAGAGATGGAGAGTGTCAAAGCTGGGATAGTTAACATATTCTCTTGAGCTTCCTGGCAGCAACTTGACATGGGATGCCTCAGTGTAAACACGCATCTCTTCACTCCTATTATTTTTAAAATCAATTGTGGGCCTGCAGGGTCCTTAATAGAGAGCAAGTGGTCAGCATCAGGTTCCCTTTATTACCGAGACAGGAAATTTTTAGCTGTGACCTAGAAAGTCACTTTGAACATAAGTGGCATTGAATCCTCCTAAATGGAGATGAAGTATTGTGTCAAGGGCATTTGGAATTGGAGGAAGGTACATGTTCAGACCTGAAGGCCACAGAGTCTGTATCCTCCCCCTTCCCGATGCCCCTCCATTTCAGTATGACCTTGGGCTCAGCACATCTCCGTATACCTGTATGATGAGTCGACCTCACCCTTCCAGGAAATGTCTATGTCAGTCAAGAGACCAGGGAAGACTCCACGAATGTCTCAGAGCCAGCCCCTCCCTCACAAAGCAGCCCTCTGTGTTCTCCACAGCAATGGATACAAAACCATATTTCACAGGTGAAAACTGAGGATTTAGCAGAAACCTCTGCACTGTGAGCATTTGGTGTGGATTCTCTCTGCTTTGCCTCTCATCTCAGAGAGCAAAAGCCTCGTTCACGTTTGAGCTTGGTGTCCGCCAGCAGCAGCCAGAGCTCAGGAGAAAGAGAGGAAGGGAGACAACGGCAGTGTTCATCAATCCTTTGCTACTTGCAGTCCTTACTGTGAAGGTTGTGCCTGCATCTCACTGTAAAACATCTAAGCAGAGTGCTGCCTACTCCTAGGACTGATACAGTTCAGCTAATGCACACTGCGTGCCTGAAATAATTTCCAAACATAAGAAGCACTTAAAACCGCCACCCTCCCTGCCTCTTAACACCATCCAACACCCAAGACAAGGTTACTAAATACTTTAGGACAGAAAGTGTCTCTTACTAATCTTCCTGTTCCTACTTTTAATCTTGGCATTCATGGCATCATAGATGCTTCATAAATACTGTGGAATATAAGTATCCAGGCACAAAAGTAAGCAATTTACATTGCATTATGTTTCTAAAATGTAAGTTAATGCAATTTAAATATATTGTACTATTACTACTAAGAGGTATATGGCCAGTTTTATTTTATGAATAA
The DNA here is from genome assembly GCF_907164565.1 of Psammomys obesus. NCBI lineage: Eukaryota > Metazoa > Chordata > Mammalia > Rodentia > Muridae > Psammomys > Psammomys obesus. Next base: position 2,639,049 of record NW_026586589.1, read on the forward strand.
AAATAGCGAAACCCAGAGAGATGAAGTCATTTGCCCAAGGTCACACAACTAGTAAGTGACAGAGCCAAGATTTAACTTCAGAAATCACAAATATCATGTTTTAACTACAATTTTATTCTAGAAAAAAAAAAACAGCTCAGACTTTTCAAAACTTCTTTTCTAGGAGGTACAAACTGAAGCCCATAGATACCAGGTACCTTATTTACTGATATTGGAGGCAAGATTAAAAACCAGTGACAGCCCTATGGTTCAGCCCTATGAGACATGTTGAGGATTAGGCTTTGGGGAACAGCTGAATGAGTGGTTTTTCTATATCCCTTCCCAGGCTCCGGAGCCACTTCTGTTTGTTTCCTTTTAAAAGGGTCTGGAGTACAATGGTGGACAGGTATTTTGTGGCAAGAATAAGATCAGGCTCTACTCATGTCACCATGGAGTTTGTGAAGACTGCTTGCAAAGGGTTTGATTTCTAAACCACTAATGGTGCAGATCCCCCCTAGCCCACGCTTCTTGGACTCACGGTGGTGTATCCTGAATGGCCAATGTTGCCTTTACATCTTATTCCATCCATCCTCTGTGCATTTCCTTGGATAGCCACATTGTTAGACAAAGACATTTGTTTCCACAGGGTACGAAAAGTGCGAAACACCACCAACTGGGCTTCCTTGACAGTCTGCCCTACTTTTCCCTTCCAAAACTGTGCACAGTACAGACCAGTGTTCTATGGTTCAGCCCTAGTCTTTTAGAACCCAGAGTTAATCTGGGAAGATCTGGCTGTGCTCCAAGGAGCCTTTTGGAATCCTCTTGCTGTTCTGTGTCTTGTTTGAGATTCTCCTATTAAAGCTTGTCAGTAATCAGAAACTGACTATATGCTAGGGAACGTGGTGCCTAGTGAGGGTCTCAAGACTGTCAGCTGCTCCAATTTGATGAGGTGCCTGACTCGTGACACCGAGAATGCCAGCACAAATGGGTCAACTGCAAGACCTTGAATAGGGGACTTGAGATGTATTCTCTGCCTTTGACACAGCTTGGAGCTCTCTCTAGTTCCTGCTCTCTCGCTCATGTCCTCTCTGTAACCTCTGTCCTCTTCTTGTTTCCATCTAGCAACCCATTTCCTGACATGAAATAAAAAAAGAATAAAAGAAGTAGGAGGGAGACATGTTTCCTAGGAAGGCTCCATTTTGCCAGGCATAGCGTTAAGGGATTTTAACTGTACCCCTGGACTGTATCCTTCAGATGAGAAGCCTGTGGGCACACCTACTATGAGGTCTTGCATTACACATCATACATTATTAAGAAAGAGGAGAAATTCTAGACGCCTTGGGGAATGCTCAGCTCTTCCATTTGCCAGCTTTATGATCTCATGCTATAAGTTCTCTATGCCTCAGTTTTTCACCTGTGAAATGGGATATTAAACTTGCCTATCACTTCATAAGGAAGTCCAACAGCAAATTCGTAAAGCACTTGTACAAGTGTGTCACTTGGTAAGCACTAAAGTATTTCCTAAATAAGTACAACAAAATAAGTCCTGACAAACAATCCCAATGGTATTACTCTTCCATTTAATAAAGAAAATTCTGGTCCCTTGTTCAGCATAGCCCAGGAATGTTGGAGTTCTAACCATTCCATCTGACTTCTGCAAAACACTGCCTTTCAACAGGCTTTTGAAATACGGCTAAATGGTAGGGGTCTTATCATCATGATTTATCCCAATGTTCTTAATCACCCACCAAACTTCTCTTCCAGTGCGGGAGCCGGGAGGACTGGCTGCTTCATTGCCATTGACACCATGCTCGACATGGCTGAGAACGAAGGAGTGGTGGACATCTTCAACTGTGTGCGTGAGCTCCGGGCACAGAGGGTCAACCTGGTGCAGACAGAGGTTAGTCCTGGGGCACTGAGCCAGCTAGTTACCTGAAACCTTGGCCAAGGAGCAGCATGGTAGGACAGAGGCTCATTAGTAGAGAAATCCTGCAGAAAGATATATGCCTGTATAAGTGTTGGTACATAATGACTACTAGCTTGCTATGGTGAGATGTCCCAGCCAACCCTGAAAGTCTGTGGTACAGGAACTTTTGGCAGCAATAACTGGTAAGTTCTCTAGCTCTATGGTCATCCAAGAAAGCCTGAAAGGCAGTTGTTAGAGATAGTATTTCAGCCATGGACAAAAAAATGGAGAGGAAGTACTGGTACATCCGGAATGCCACTCTGTGCCAAGCACTCAGTCAGACCTTGATGGAAATGGACTAACCAACAAGTGCTCTTTTTTTTTTTAACATTCATGTATTTTATTTTATGTGTCTGAGTGTTTTTTACCTGCATGTATATAAGTGTTCCACATGTGTGCCCTCAAGGAAAGGCAGATGCCCAGTTTCCTTTTCTTCTAGCTAGAGAGCCCAATGTCCAAAGATAATGTAAGACTGTCTGAATTGTTGTCAACTACAGTGAGTCAAGCAATATGCGTTCTTTGTATCTAGGATGCTTTCCCTGCTGCTCTTCACAACCTATAATATATCTCCTGCTCATATCTCCATTCTATAAGTGAAGAGCACACTGAGAAATTATGTACCTTAATGAAGTTTTCTGTCTATTCAATTCCTTGGGTTGTTGTTCCTGCAATGAGTCCACCTTTTGGTTCTAGTAAAAAATGTCGATGTCCTAGCAGATCTAGAACCCATGGTTGCTGTACTGTATCAACCCTGCAAAGGGATATACCCATGGCTTTAGGCACAGCAGTTCCTGCAGATGCTCATGGGAAGGTTTATCGCACTGGAATCTATTGCATGCTACAAGACAGCCCATGGGCCAGTTCTCAGACTTATCACACTAGAGCCAAGATGACTGTGCTGTCTGTGTAGTTGCTGTGTAGGTAGGGGTCAGGCAGGGAATCATTTAAATGCATCATGATACATCCCATTAAAGCACTTTATTTAAAGGGGACAAATTTTGGTTGAGAAAAAAAAAGCCACCCAACAAACACTTATAAGGATAATAATCGTATGCTTGATAGATTTAAAAAAATATTTTCTTTAAATAAGAAAATATGAAGATATCAAAAAGGAGAATTGCATCAGAAGAGAATAGCGGCTACTAAGGAGCAGGATGGGAAAGGGTATGGTACACGCATTAAGATCAGACCCTGAGAGACAGCTTTTCAGTGCAAGCTGTCTCTTTGGAGGCAAACCCAAGACACTTTGGTTGTTGGGGGTAAAGCGGGATGGGGCAGAAATAAAAGAGTAAAGTAAGTGTAGTTTATTGTACTGTAACATCTGGAACGCAGTGCTGCTGCTGAGCCCTAAAGGACAGCGTGGGCCACATCCCTCTAAGCTGCCCCACAGAAGAGGAGAAGAACCTTGAGTGTTTATCCCCTTGACTTTGCAGGAGCAGTATGTGTTTGTGCATGATGCTATTCTGGAAGCATGCCTCTGCGGCAACACTGCCATCCCCGTGTGTGAGTTCCGCTCTCTCTACTACAACATCAGCAGGCTGGACCCCCAGACCAACTCCAGCCAGATCAAAGATGAGTTTCAGGTATGCGTAAAGCAGAGCTTCCGGGACTTTGTTGCACTGAATTGTCCTAACAGATTTCCACACTCCGAATGACTTCTACAGCAGGCATTTGCTTGTCCCACTTCTGGAAGCAGTAAGCCCAAGCAAGCCTACTATCTGGGGAGAGCTCTGACACCAATGTAGTTTGTGAGTGGCTGTTTCCTTATGGTTTCACGTGGTGGAAAGCAGAGGAGCAAACTTTTGAGTATCTTTTCATAGAAACACTGATCCCACTCATGAGGACACAACCCTTGTGAATGTGATTACTTTTCATGGGCCCTCCTCCTCATAAGCCCCACTGGGATCTGGGATAGCAGCATATGTGTGTTGAACGGAGACCCAGGCAACTTCACATACACATTGTGAGCCTTTCTTGGTCAGATTGGTGTGTGAGTGTGTGTGTGTGTGTGTGTGTGTGTGTGTGTGTGTGTGTGTGTGTGAGTGAGTGTGTGTGTGTGTGTGTTTTCAGTCTGCAGTGCCCAGCAGCTGTGGAAAGCTTTTCACACCATCAGATTGCACAGTCATTAGCAACTATTAACCAATCACTCAGTGATGGCTGACACTTGTTTTTCTGCTGTGATTATGCTATTGAACTGAGGTCTTAGTTAATTCTTGTTGATGTTGTGGAATGGACAGAAGTTTATGCACTGGTGTGAATTTCATGCTTCTTTGACTCTGGAGGAAATATGCAGTCTTGGTGTTTTCTCCACAAATTCTTTAGACTTATTGTGTGGACTCGGAGGCTTGTTGGAAATGAAGACTAGTGGACCCCACCCAAAACTACTGAATTAGAACCTGCAATTACCAGGATCTCGGGGGCATTTATCTGCATGTACAATAAGCTTTGAACCTAGAGCAGGGCTCAGACATCACAGATCCACACCTTGGAATCAGAGTATTCAAAACTAAAGCTTTGATCTGAGAGACCTGGCTATGAATGACTGAGTAGAAAAAGCTAAAATCCTGGGCATGGATCACCATGTAAAAAGCTAGAGTTCAGCCCTTTATTCCTTGGCCAAAGACTGTGCTGTGGCTGTAAGAACTGGGCAGGAAGAAACAAGTAAACAGCTCACAGTATTCCAATCAGGCTGATGTGCTAGGACTCCTTTAAACAAGTAGCCCTCATTGTCTTAGAGCAGAGACATGCCAAGAGATGGAGGAATGGAAGGCACAGAACTCTGGTCATTGGACAAGGATCCAGTTCACTGGCTGGAACAGGTCTGGATCCCTAACTGTGTAAGAATTACCCTACAGAGCACAAACCTGGCAATTTTGTAGACCTACTAGTTTGCCCCACAAGGTCCACCCTGAGTAGAACATCCTAGCATCCTTCCTTCCCCCCACAGCTTTAACACTGAGAAGAGTGCTGGTAAATCATTTCCTTCTTTCCAAGGCACTTCAAGTGCTATTTAACATTCATTAGGGATTCTCTAGCCCATTCCCTGCCATATGCCCTCCTGGCTGGCCCTCCTTTAATGCTGCGCTAGCTCAGTTGAACAACAGTTCGAATGTTTGGCAGGTGTTGTCAGCCTATGGCTTAGCCTGTATATGGGCTTGCTGCCCCTGCAGCCTTGGCATCTTGAAAGTATCACAAAACTCTTGGCATAGACTCTTAGCCCAGAAGTCCTGTAGCAGCAAGCAGGATATAATAGAGTATCACTGTCATGGGAGAAGCTTGGGTTTGGGGAAAGGGATGGCAGAGCCACGCTTGGAGAATGGAGACAGGTGAGTTAAGCTAAACTGGGATAGCAGTCTCCTTTGCTTGGATACAAACTGCTGTATTCACCTTTGCTTCCCACAGACACTCAACATTGTGACACCTCGCGTGCGGCCTGAAGACTGCAGCATTGGGCTCTTACCCAGGAACCATGATAAGAATCGGAGCATGGATGTTCTGCCTCTGGACCGCTGCCTACCCTTCCTCATCTCTGTAGATGGAGAGTCCAGCAACTACATCAATGCGGCACTGATGGACGTAAGCTGAGCCCTGGCAGGAAGCCCCTGGCTGTCATTACAGAAAATCCTCTTTCCCAAGATAGAGATGGCTGAATCCCAGTGCCCTGACTCTGCTATTCACCTTACTTCTAACAGCCAGCCTCTGAGATCATTGTTCCCCTACAGCCTCATATCCAAACCCAGATACATTGTCTGCTTTTGGCTCTTTGGCTTTAAAAAGGTGGACAGAATATATCTAAAACCGAAAAACAAAATTCCATAGCAGCTCAAGTCAATAGTTCTATAATGCATGCTTCTCTCTCCCACAAAAATGACTCTCAGCCAGAAGTTCAGTTCTGGCCACATTCCCCATGACAGGCCTTGGTCTGGAAACAAGATATGGTACACTGTCTTAGAGTTCCTGCTGGTACATCTGATGTAGTTCCTCAGATAACTCCTGTGCAGCGGCAAAGAGAAAGATAGCACACAGTAGATGCTCAGTAAAGGGCTACTAGGCAGTGATTGAAGGTAATAAAAAGATTAAGAAGAAAAACGGGCCAGATTTCCTGGCAAACGCACCATCCTCTGCTTCCTCAATGGCATATCAAGAAGGGAACTGTTACCTACTGTGGTTTGAAATCATGGAAAGGTTCTGCCCAGTCTTCCCTTGCCTCTGCCTCACATGCCTCACCCCTGGGTCTCTGGCATCTTCTAGTTATAATCATTGCACCTTCAGGGTATACAGCTGCTTGCGGCAGTGTGAACCACAGACATTCTAGTTTCACCTATGCATTTCACAGCATTTTGCAGACTGAGGAAGACCAACATGCACAGGGTGCTCCAGAGAGCTACTGGCAAAGCCAAGGCTCCTGGCTCTCACTCTAGAGTTCATTTATTGTCCCTCCCCATGTTTGATCCAGTCAGATGGGGCATCTTGTCTTCTAAGGTTCAGGACCAAGAACACTATTGCCTGATTGAGGATAACCAATTCCAGATTCCTTTCCTCACCTTTCCCCACACTGCGGTCATGTTCATCCAGCCCATGTGGTCCCCTATCTCACTTGCAAACCAGAGTTTTCTCTTCCTGGATCAGGGCCATTGCTTCTTTGATCTCTGATTGTCCCAAGAGTTCTGGGATTGAAAACAAAGAGGTAATACAAAGTCAATACCCAATTAAGTTCTCAAAAAGCCTGCACTAGCTTCAACTCAAAGATACTTACATTCTCCATGAAGGCCTGGCTGAGTATAGAAACAGGGAGTCCTGTCTGGATCGTGTTAAGTAGCTAGAATTGCTCAAAAGGGAAGAAAAACTTCAGGTATTAGCTTAAGGCCTTCTAAGAGCTCTCTGTCTGTCAGTCAGTCTGTCTGTCTGTATCTCTGTCTCTGTCTGCCTCTCTGTGTCTCTCTTTTGCCCCTCTGTCTCTCTGTGTGTCTGTCTTTCTGTCTCTGTCTCTCCCTCCCTCCCCCTGTCAGCCCCTCCTTCCACTGTTCCCCATCAGCCAGCATCCTCTCTGTCTCTGCCTTCTTCATCCAAACAAGAATCAAGAGAGCTGCTGGCCTCGACTTTGTAGGCTAGATGCTGCCTGGAGTCAAATGCCTTCTGCCAAGCTCTGATTCTGATTGTATTCTCTTTGTCCATGGGGCATTTCTCTTGTGAGCCATCACTGAGGCCTTTGCCTTTCTTATATTAAGAAAAAAAAATCCTTATCTGTATTCCAGCCCAGTCTGAGCATTATCTGGTAACCATAGCAGCTTTGCCTCTAGCAGAAAATATGAAGTCCTCTGGGTTAATTTTTAATGTCTCCCCTGGTAAAGGATGATGTTATCCATGAAATGGATTGCTGGCTGATCCCTGAAACCCGGCAGGAGCACAGATCTCGAACATATTTTCAGATAAGACTTTGTCAGGCATGCTGGCCTAATAGAGCATTTATCATAGAGACAGGGAAAGCAAAGAAAACTAACACTCTCTGCATGTTGGACACCATGTTGGGCTCTGGACTTGCGTTGTCTCATTCTTCCCTGGAGTATTTCTCTCCCCATTGTTTGGAGATGTCCTGACAGTCAGAGAACTGTCATCACCTCCTCAAAGTCAACTGACTTTGAGATGGTTGTACCAAAGACCCGAGCCCCATGACTACTGTCTTGAAAATCTGAGGTTATTTTATTTTATTTTATTTTATTTTATTTTATTTTATTTTATTTTATTTTAT
>NW_026586589.1:2646752-2679300 GCF_907164565.1 Psammomys obesus
ATTTTATTTTATTTTATTTTATTTTATTTTATTTTATTTTATTTTATGTGTGTAAATGCTTTGCCTGAATATATGTCTGCGCATCATGAGCCTGTCTGAACTGGTGCCTGCAGAGACCAGATAGTGTGTGTGCCTGGTTGCTGCACCACTATTTGTAACTCCATTTCCAGGGGACCTGGTGCCCCTGGCTCTACAGGCATCGCACTCAAGTATGTGCACATGCCCACTATCAAATGTACACACACCCATACATGATCAAAAACAATAAAAATAAACGGCAACAACAAGACAGTAAGCAAGTTCATTGCAGTGTACAAACACCCCCGACTTGGGTTTTCTTATCAGCATCATCACTGTGGTTGGAGCACACCAGACACGATCACAACACAGCCCTGGTGTTGCAGACAAAGACGAAAGTCTGGAACTGGAGTTACATACAGTTGTAAACCTCCATGTGGGTGCTTGGAATAGAACTCGAGTTCTCTGGCAGAGCAACTAGTGCTCTTAACTGCTGAACCATCTCGCTGCCTTAGCCTGGGTTTTATTTGTTTATTTATTTTTAAGTTTGAAAATGGCTGAAAAGCCATACTGATGTGACCTTTGAGCTTTGAGACATTTAAAGGGTCTGTCCCCAGATACCTCTTATTAGATCATCACCCACTGGCCAAGAGAAGGCCCTGAGAAACGGGAATCCCTAGCGTAGACATGACAATGTCTGCAAATCCTTGCCGTGCCATTTCTGAGGTCTTTGTCTCTCTTCCCTGCCCATTTCTCTTGGACTTGTGACTGGAGTGCAGAAGCTCTGACTCCCACGCGGACCAGCTTCCCCAAAAATGCGTTGAAATGCTGGCTGGCTTTCAGGTTTCACAAGTTACTGACAAAATGGATACACTCGCCAATCTTTCCAAATGCCTCCTTCTGGGGTGGCATGGCACATGGGCCTGAAGGAAGCTTCCAGATTTACACGGGGCTCTGGTCTTTGTCTGCAGCACAAGTGCAGATTAATGTATTTACTAATGCTGTGTTTGTGACTGTTTCTAATGTGAAATTAATGTATTCGCGAGTGCTGTGTTGTGTCTAGTGTGCTCCAACCACAGTGCAGATGCTGAGAAAGAAAACCCAAGTCAGGAGGGTTTGTACACCACAATGAACTTGCTTACTGTCTTGTTGTTGCCGTTTATTTTTATTGTTTTTGATCATGTGTGGGTGTGTGTGTGTTTGACAGTAGGCATGTGCACATACGTGAGTGTGATGCCTATAGAGCCAGAGGCACCAGATCCCCTGGAAATGGAGTTACAAGTAGTTGTGCGCTGCCTCATGTGCATGCTGGGTGCCAAATTCAGGTCCTCTGGAAAAGCAGCAAGTGTTCTCACCCACTGAGCCCTCCCTCTAGCTGTAATTTCCAAGTTTTGTTTGCTTGGTTTTTGTTTGTTTGCTTGCTTGCTTGCATTTAACTTGCATCTCTTTAGATTTAAGTTCCATTTTCCAGAAAACGAGCCTGAGCTTTGAAACCATCTAGATTCACCAATGTTCAGTACCTGACTCCCCACAATGATAGTGCTGGCTGAATGAACAGATGGGTGAAAACTGGGGCAGAACTTGGTTAGAACCTCAGCTCCACATGACTCTAATACCTGGCTGCCTTTGACTGCCTTGTTGGCTAACAGACAGGATGTCACCTCTGGCCAAGCTAGCAAAGCTCTCATTCCATCCCAGAGACAGGAGTGACCCCTGAGGCCCCTGGTCCCCTCCCTAGCATCCTAAGCACAGGAACCCATGGGGTCCCTGATATCCCAAGAGGTGTTTTGGCCAGCAGCACAGTAAACATGCATCCAGGATCTTTCATTTCATATTGTAATAATGATTTGCTGAGCCCCAAGACATAAATAATTTATTTGGATAATCCCTATCCGCATGACACTTTCTTAATGAAATGTCTTAGTTTGGAGGAGAATGTGTTCATTATGAGATGGTCCCCTTTGCCGCCAGGGCAACGAAAGATAACAGAGCAGGCAGGTGCTATGTGAAATCTGTTTGGCAGGCTCGGGGCCTCTGGCAGCCATCCCGGCCTCATCATGATCAGAATATCACTGATGAGTATGTATTTGACTAAACCTGTGTCATTCTTTTGTCAGAGCCACAAGCAGCCTGCCGCTTTTGTGGTCACCCAGCACCCTCTACCCAACACTGTGGCAGACTTCTGGAGGCTGGTGTTCGATTATAATTGTTCTTCTGTGGTGATGCTGAACGAGATGGACACTGCTCAGGTAGGAGGGGACTGTAAACTGCTAAAGGTGGGTCCCAGTGGGTCATGATTGGTATGCTATAGACTTGGAAGGAGATTCTGTGATGGCCCACTGTGGGCATTGTCAGACTGAATAGCAGGCATACCCATTCTGCTGTCTGCAGACTCAAGGAGTCTCATCCTGAATCCTTCACCAATGAATCCCATAAAACAGCCCCCTTGGCTATGGGCTTTGTCAAATTACACCAGGACAAGATCCTGTCATCTGTGCTTGAGACACTGTTTATAGCCTTACTCTAAATCATGCAGAGCTCAGAAATCCAAGATCCCACACACAACACTGAGCACCACAAACTAGAAAGGCTCTTTGCCATGTAGCCTCTGTTGGCAGAACTTTGAGTCTGAACCTAGGAAGCTTTGCTCCCTGACCACCTAACTAAGTCTTGGATTTATGCCTTAGCCCCTCTGGGTCTTTCAGCTCTAACCATCATGGATCTACACTTCCCCATACCTAAGAAGCTGGACACTGTCCTGAGAGTCTCTGGAACAACCATTATATGGTGAGGCAGCTATTCTGGAGCAGAAGAGATGAAGGCGGCCTTTCAGATTTTTACAATGCTACCTTTTCAGTGCCTTGAAGGAAACCCAAAGTCATTCAGTGTACTCTTGTGTGAGTGCTGGGCTTGCACAGGCCTTGGGTGGAATTTTTTTTTCTAAATGGGCCTGAGCTATAGTCTCAGCCTTCCAGGAGCTGCCAGTATTGCTACAGAGACAGATGGACGTGTTATCCCAGGCTCATGTGGCTGTGCTATAATAGAGGTCAGCAACGAAGTACCATGTTGACCTAGAGCAGGGAGCAATTAATTCTACCCAGAGGGTGAGAAAAGACTTCAAAGGGAAGGTGATTTAGGTCTTGAAGAGGAGATATGGTCATATAGGGGATAAATGACTGGGCAAAGGCATTCTACACAGAGAGAATGATGGCAGCAAAGGCAAGGCAGGTGGGCATACGGAGTCTAGTCTGTAGTCAGCTTCCATTCCAGTGCACTGGGGCTGTATCTGGAGGGAAAGAGTGAGATAAGGCTGGAGGAGACAGCAAGACTCAGTCAGCAGAGAGATTCCTTGTGCCAGATTCAGGAGCCCCGGCCATGAACTGATAAAATCAGACTGTTGTGGTTTTTGTTTGTTTGTTTTGTTTTTGCAGTTCATTTCCTTTATTTATTAATTTAATTTACATCTTGGTCATAGGCCCTTACCACCTCTCCTCCCAGCCCCACTGTACCCCTCTCCACTATTCCTCAGAAGAGGGGGCACCCCCACAAGACATCCCAGCCCATCTATTCATATGAGGACTGAGTTCATCTTTCTCCCCTGTGTAGGAAAATCCCATCAAGGGGGTGGGGAAGGTGATCAGAAAGCAGGCAACATAGTCTTTGTCAGAGATATCCCCCTCCCCCCCAACTAGTGGGCTGACATGAAACCTAAGATGTCCATCAGAACCATGTTCATAGCAGCTTTAGTATAACAGTTAGCAACTGGAAACAACTTACATGTCCCTCAACAGAAGAATGGATTAAAAAAAAAAACAACAACTGTGGTACATCTACATAATTAAATAGTTACTCAGCCACTAAGAACAAGGAAATCATGAAATTTACAGGCATATAGATGGAACTAGAAAATATCATCCTGAGTGAGGTAACAAAGACCCAGAAAGACACACATGGCCTATACTCCCTTATAAGTGGATTTTAGTCATACAGTACAGGATAGACATACTACAATATACAGACCTGAAGAAGATAAGTCTGATGGGCATCATACTCTTGTTTGTGAAAGGATCCTTTTTTAACAGTGAAAATTTCATGCAAACCCAATGAATAAAGCAGAGGTAGGTAGTCAGGATCTGGGCCAATGTTAAAGCAGGAGGTGGAGGCACAGAGCGCCACCCACACCAGCCTTTCATCTGCTCCTCATAACCCCTTAGCTAGTCACCTGGGCCCCTTTGCAGTACCCGGTCCAGGGGATCCAAAATAATTAGAAAACCTTTGCCATACATTGGGGGTGGTCCGAAGGTTTTTAACATGTGTTAGAAAGTAGAATCTAGGAATATAAAACACAGACATAGGAATCAGAGACTGGCGGAAGATGTGACTTGTGTTCAGAGATTGAAGAGGGACATCTGAGCAGAGGAAGCAGCCAGCTTGAAGGAGAACTTGAGCTAGATGTAAAACCATCCAGTGTGAAGTCCACACACTTCAGGGAGCAGCTGCATGTGACTGTGGATGAGAAGAAGTCACAGATGGTGGCAGGTGGCTTGTCTGGGTGATCAGACATCCAGGAAGCACCTGGCCAAAATGGAACGGCAGGAAGATGGGAGGGGCAGGCATGGACAGGAGCAGAGTACAAGGAGAGTAAAAGGAGTGTGTGTTGGAATGCGCTCTTGAGAAGAGGTTCCCTCCATTCACACAAGCCATAGCTGCGGAGTGTCTGCTACCGCTATTTGTGGAAGCTATTCTAGGTTCTTGGAATGTCTCGGTGAACAACACAGACAAGGTGAAATGAGACTATTCCTGTCTCCCGTGCGCTTTCTATTCTAAAGGGGAGAGACCAACCATAAACAACAAATGCTCTATTCTGAATTCAACTACATATTGAAACAGGGTAGAAGGAAGCATGATGAATATTTTAAAACTGGGTTGGGGCACAAGACACAGATGTACTAGAGTAGTCAAGGAAGGACTCGAGATGTGAACATAGGGCTGAAGGAGGCTGAAGAGCAAACCGTATGTCCCTCCCAGGGAACAGCGTATCAGGTTGCTAGGAAAACACCCGATGCCCACAAGGAGCAGCAGAGTAATGGGAGGTCAGAGCAGAGATGGGGAGAGTCATAGGTGATGACACCAGAAATGTAACAGGGTTATGTCATGGGTGACCTCAGTCAGCTTGAAGCTTTACTCTGCAAAGGATGGGAGACATGGTCAGGCTTGGCAGGAGAGTGACATCATTTGACTTTTAAAAGTATCCCTTTGACTGCTGTGTTAAGAATAGTTTCTTAGTGGAGGAAAAAGATCAAGGTTACTCATGGTACAAGCAGAAAATACGGGGAGTGGCCACAAGGACAGTCAGGTGTGGCTGAGGGTGGTTTGAGCTAGGTAGTAGCATGATGTAGATTCTACATGTATCCCAAAGGTAGGAAGACAAAATCTGCTATCTGGCTGAAAATAGGAGGCAAAGCATGTCATCAAAGTTTGAGACTTGAAGAATGGAAGGTTGGGAACAGAGATCATAATAGAAGAAAAAAAGGAAAATTTCCCTAAAAAGAAAGCTCTAGAAAGTTCTCTATAGAGTTCTAGAATCAGAAATTATCACCACTTCATCTTGGACAAGTTAACTCGCCCCTATGAAGTGCAAGTGAAGTGGGGCCTACAGAAGCACAATTGTTCTCCTTAGAGCTGTGGTTCAGTGGCAGAGCATTTGACCAGCAGGGCAGAAAGAAAATTGTGAAGAACCTTGCTTTGGGACCTGTAATATCAAAGTTGTTGGCTCTAGCTCCTTCTTTTAAAGAACTGATCCTTGGTGAATGACATATCTTTCAGCCCCAGATGTTGGTGCAGCCTTTGAAAACCAAGTCTCTGAATATAAAAGCATCAGGCTCGGAAGCACCCCAAGTTCGGCTGATATACACAGCTGGCAACCATCCCCTGAAATCAGCAGATGTATAGAGCACTTATTCATATAAATATCATCACCACAGCAGCTGGGAGCCCTGTAAAAATAAACAGTGATAAAGTGTGAGCATAAGAGAAGCCGCCTTCAGCACCTGCAAGGGGCAGTTCTTTGAAGCAGTATGAGCATTCGTCCGCTAGCATGTTCCCACAGAGGCAGCCCAGCATGTGTGCCAGCCCAGCCAGGTGGACAGGTCCGCTTAGGTCTTAAGCTTCTCTCAGTTGCTGCCAGAGAATTAACAGTGCATCCTGTGGTTTGACCATGAAAGCCTGCTGGAGGGTGGTCAAGCTGCAGGTGGGATGAAGGAAGATCAAGAAAAGGAGAAGATGGGAGCTCTCAGAAGCCTTCGTTTCCTTGCACTGCTGTGGAAATCAATCCACCTTTGCTCTAAATCCTATGCTGCTTCTTTGAACCGGCCACCTGCAGTGACAGTTTTGTTTTCTACAGCAGCTACTGATCAGAAAATTGTGATCCAGGAGAGCTGCTGATAGAGTCTCAAACCTCTGCGTTCAGACCTAGAGCCTTTTCTAACTCTTAGACTCTGGGGACTGGGAAGTAACTTGCTGAATAAAGTTCTTGCTTTGCAAGCACAAAGACCAGAGTTCATATCCCCAGAATCCATGTAAAACCAAATGCAGTTGCACAATCCCTACATCCCTACCCCAAAACAGGAGGCAGAGAGAGAATACCCAGGAGCTATGGGCCAGTCAGCCTGGTGTATACGCGGTGCTAAACAACAAAAGATCCTGTCCCATGCGAGATGGAAGATAAGGACCAACACCAAAGACTGTCCCATGACCTCCACATGCTCACTGTTGCATGAACACGTATACTTCCAATCAAACACCCCACACAATCAGTGTGCACACAAACACACTATGTAAACACATGTTAAAAATTTTTATTACACTTAGTTAAATTATTCTTGGGTGTATGTGTCAGTCTATCTCTCTGTCTGTGTCTGAACACATGTGTCATGGCTCACATGTGGAAAGCAGAGTACATCCTGTGCAAGTCAGTTCACCTTTCAAGGTGTTGGTCCTCAGGGTCAAACTCCAGTCATCAGGCTTGCAGGACACCACATCCATCATAGATCCCTGGAAACCCATAAGTAAGAGACTTTGCAAGAAAAGCCTTTTATCATTATGACCACGTATCGACAATTGTCCATTTTACCACTGCTAGAGGACGCAGAGCCTAACATGCCAAGCAAATGCACACAGCCACTTCTGCCAGCCCAGGTCTGACTTTTCAAGGCTCTGTGCCCCTAGTTCCCCCAAACACTGGAATGTAAATCCTGGTGTCATTCAAGTCTGTGCTTGATGCTCGCATTCTGTGTGGCTCCTAGTAAATTTCTTAACTTCTCCAAGCCTCAAGCTTAACAGTCTTGAATTATCATAACCCAGATGTCAGCCACCTTCCCAAATCTCTTTCTTTTCCCCCAGTCTGTGAGAAAAACCTAGCATCCACCTGGCACTTCTGTGAAATTCCAAGGAGTTCCCATTCTCATATTCATTCCCAAGTTATATTTTTTGCATGAAAGGGAGCAAAGTGGGGCTCACATCCCTGCAATTTCATGACTTAAGGTTGAATATCAGATGCCAATTTAAATTCCATCTTGTCCCTTGCTTCTGGCAGCACATCTTTCTCCCAACTCATTGACTAAATGCATTTCATCTTCCATCCACTTCCTCTTCTACTCCCGATTTCTCAGCCTTACTCTGTGATGGTCAGTCTTAATTCTCAGGATTAGAATGACCTGAGAGAAATGACCTGCCAGTGGGGAATTATCTCAGTTACACTAATTGATAGGAATACCACTGTGGGTGATATCATTCCCTCTTATGGAGCCTAGACTGCGTAAGTGGGAAAACAGCTGCAATGGTATGAAATCATTGCTGGCTGCTTCCTGATTATGGCTACAGAATGACCGTTCATTCTAAGCCCCTGATACATTAATTTCCCCACTATGATGGACTGTTCTCTTAAACCTTGACTCAGAAACAGACCCTTTCTCCCTTACATTTCTTTGATCAGGATATTCACTACAGAAAAGAAAAGTAACTAAGATATACCTCAACCCCCCAAATTTTAAACCAAATCTCTCTCTCTCTCTCTCTCTCTCTCTCTCTCTCTTTCTCTCTCCCCTTAGGGCTTCTCTTTAAAACCTTCCCAGAGCTTGCCTCATATATACCGTGCTCTTGTAGCTAATGCTCTAAACCCTACTCTTCCTTCTCAAGAGAAAAATTCAGCTTTGGCTGTCATAAGAGAAAGTGTTGTTCCACTATGAAGAAATCACATTCTCCCTTATGGGGCTGTGGGAGGAAGAGGTGTGTAGATGTCATTTGATCACCATGCCGGGGTGTTTCTTTCTGTGTTCCTGGTACCTTTCCCCCTTACTCCCACAGTCTCTCATCCTTAACTGGCCACGGTGCCAAAGCCAATTATGTAATTCTATAGAATCTATTTAAAGGGATGTTATAATCGTAAGCAGAATTCCAACACCAACCCAGGTGACTCCGTTATAGTTCTCTACTTAAATTCTACATAACTCACTTCACCCTTCACCATCAGATGGCCCAGCGCTTAGCCATCCCCCACCCCCACCCTGGAGGGTCACAGGGACCTTGCTAACTAGAGCTATTCGTCTCTGAAACCATGATAGTACCTGCCCTTTCTCACTTCTCAAAGGGTTTTTAATTAACAAAAGGCATAACGAAGGTTACCAAAATATACTTTAAAATTTTTTTTCTTCCAAAAATAGGCCCATCTGCTAGTTTTCATTCAAACTATCAGAGCATGTTTATTATCCCAGTGCCTAACAAGCTTTCAGATTCCATCAGCAAGAAAAAGATGTCTAATGAGGTAGGCCACCACCGCCTTTGTTATATTTCATGCCTGAGTTTGCAACCTCCGCCCACCCACACACACTGTGGACGTCTTTCCACGGCCTTAGCAGTGCTGGAGGTCACTAGGTGGATCACGAGGTGGAATAATGTACAGCGGCTGTCCCAGCCCTGTCTACGCAGGCTGCTTGACTTCTGCTAGGTTTAACTCATTTTGACAGCAGACAGACAGCAGAAGCCCCTCTGCTTTCTGAGAAGACGTGTGAGCATTCTAAATCATCAGTGAAGATGAAGCTGGCTTCTCTCCTAGAGATAATCGTAGAGGCCTATCTATGAATATCTGCGGTGGTGAGGTCCTTCCTTTGGGCATCTCTGCCCTCCCTAGGTTACAGGAGAAGGAAGAATGGCAGGGACACTAGAAGAGGAGGCAGGGAAAAACCATGGTTCAAACTACAGACCTATTTGGGAGCATGCTGGTGTGTGTATATGGATAATGCACATGGAGAGGTCAGAGGTCGGGGCTGCATGCTTGTCCCCAGCATTCTCCACTCCGTTGTTTTGTTTGTTTGTTTGCTTGTTTGTTTTGAGACAGTGCTCCTCAGTAGACCTTAGGCTCAACACACACACACACACACACACACACACACACACACACACCATACACACAATAGTGGTAATAATAAGCAAAAACAAAAAGAAATAAATAGAAGGCACTTCACGTGGGAATCCGGATAGATTTATTTCCCCACAAAGAAAATCCTCTGTGATTTTCCAAGTCTCTCTCAGGAAAATCCTGCATACAGAATGGTCACTTCCTCCGCCCACAATGATGCCTGTCTCCGCAGTCTCCGCAGCTTCCGCAGCTTCCCCAGCTTCCGCAGCTTCCCCAGCTTCCCCAAGCTGACTCTTTGGGAATTTCTGCAGTAAAGACAAGTCTTTGGGAATTAATCCAAAGACAAACTTTCAAAAAGACTAAAACTGAAAGGGAAATAAAAACCTATCCCTTTCTGCATCTTGTCTTAAATAATGCTGCCTAATGTGATAGCTCATGTGCCCTGAGTTCTCACTGGAGACACCCCTATGCAAAGAGACATTAATATGCATATCCCCTCATAACAAACCATAGGAATTAAGATCCCCAGACAAGTTACCGAGAGAAAAATTATTAAAATGGAATCTTGGCTTTTGATTTTTATTTATGTGACTGTAAACGTAGATACAGGTCATGAAACTAGGAAAGGGACCACAAGGGGGAAGGGTTTTGAAGACCATAGGGTGGTAGAGTACATGTGACATATAGGCTGAAGGGAGACTGTTGGGGGAAGACACAAGAGGGAGGAGGGAGGTGGGAAGGAGAGTGGAGGAGGAGGAGGCTTAACAAAGCAAGCTATGTCTGGAAATATGGCAAGGAAGCCTGTTTGTTTATTTAATCAGCAATACCAAGTAACAAATTTCTTCCTAGCAGTTTCACACTTCGTTTTTCTTGATCTCTGCCCTGTCCTATTCAACCCCCAATCTTCCAGTTCCCCCTCCCCGTCCTGATTCCTACCCTTCTCTCCCAGCATTCTCCTTGGCCATGTGTGTTATTACCCTCCTCCACTTCTTAAAGACCTTTTCTTTCCTCCCGGCCCTTTCTGGCTCCCTGGCCTCTTACTACACTCACTCCCACACAAGCACACACACACAAAAAAAAAATTAGGCACTAGGAGCCACATATGAGAGAATGCAGCATTTGTATGCTACTTTAAAAAATAGCCTTGCGAACAACAAAATAAGCAGAATTAGAATTATATTTTAAAATGTAAAGCAAAAGAAAGAAAGAAAAGGAAATAAAAGAAAGGAATCAAACGGGACCAGGCAAGAAAGCTCAGTGGACGGCTAACTGGCTGGCGGCGCCGCATGGCAGCCCGAATTAAACCTTCAGAACCGACAGTGGACACAGTGGAAGAAAAGACCTGGCCACTGAGAGCTGTTCTCGGAATTCCACATGCAAGTGACATGGGCGCCCACACACTCAACATGCTCACACATACTAATAGTAACAAATAAAATTTTGAACAAGAAATACAATGAAAGATTGGGAGCCTTACATTTTCTATGCTTTGTACTCAGGCCAAAATGGCAGCTTCCACTCAAACGAAACCATGCATTTGGACGCGAAAATGGTCTTAAACTAAACCGGAGAAGACATTTTTGCTGATGAAAATCATTCCCGAGTCTGGAAGGGAATGAAGCCCTTTGGCTTCCCTCCCTTTCTGCCTCCTATTTCCTGTTTCTAGATTATGTGCAGCGTGCTGGGCTGTGAGGAGACCCTGATGATCCCTGGCAGCTCAAACGCACATATGCCCACACATTGCCCAGCCGAATGTCACCCACTGCTGCTGCTGTGGTCTCACAAATTAGGGAGCCCAAGTGAAAAGACGGCACCAATTGAGGGTTAGAAGGACCCCGCAACCTTTTCCAGCCCTCTGGGCCTTATGGGAAAGTGACCTGGAAAATCAAATGTAGAGAAGTGTCCTAAAACATAGGACTCTCGTTTGAGGCATAGGAGAACCTATTAGCTTGAGAAATTCGTCCAGAAATCTTATTAAAAGAGACAAATCATTCCACATTCTCCTCAGGCTAAAAATATTGGGGGTAATAGACTCTCCCCAGTGCCTTCGGTCCATGCACCCCATGTCAGGATCTCAGCCGAACTCTGCCAAGGCTAAATTCAATGCAGGCAATAAAGGCAATTATTTTTTTTTCTAAATGGGAAGTTCTGATTAATTCCAGTTTCTCTGGCCAGCCACAGACTTATCGGTACCAGTCCCTCATTACTGTGAAGGTTGCAAGGCAGAAGAGCCAGTGGCAAAGAGAAATGAAGTACAGATTGTGGATTTGTCATTACTACACAGCACAGCAGCAGCAGGCTGTCCAGCTGCAGAGGCCCCTATGACCAGCTCTCCTCCTCCAACCCTCATATTCTCATTTCCTAGCTCGGTATCCTTGATTAACCCTTGATGGAGAGGCTGGGCAGGCCGAGGACCAAGGCCTGATGAAACTTTATCTTGCATGTCTTTGTTGCTTGAGAGAAATGACAAGAAGGTACATTCTTCAGATGTGAATGCAGAGTGTCCCCCCTCGACTTATAAAGAGGACATTTAACTTGAGAATTCTTGACTTTGTAATGTTATATGATGTATGTAATACAATGGATGTAATGTCTGTAAATGGTATGCATTCTACAGAAGCTGTATAAATTTTGATTTGGGTCATATCCTCAGTCTTACTGAGGATATGCAATACTCTCTGGTGATGCCTGGGCGATGACAGTAAGCTGGAGATCCCAGACACCCAGAATCCTGCAGAAAAATAACTAGTCCTTTACAGTGTAATTACTTCATTGTAAAGCTGCGGTAGTCTGTAGGTTTTGTGTGCCAAATACAATTTTTGCAGCTCTGGGGATTGAACATAGAGCCTCCTGCACATAAGGCAAGTGCTCTACATCCACTGCTCTAAATTCATTTTCAAATTTATGATGTCACCAACCAATGATGTATTTATGGGAATGCAAACCCATCATAAGCCAAGGAATATGTGAATGATAGTAATCATACTGGCAATAACTATACAAGAATTGAATTATAAATGCAATAATGTCCTGAAATATCAAGTAAGTATTCATTTCATGGCTGGCACAGTACTAAATGATTTATTCTCATGAATTATCTCCTTTATCCCCCTAACAACCCTAACAGAGAAAGAGTTGGCAAAGACTGGCATAAACAGCTAGACAGAAAATAGCGTAGGTCTCCGTCGAAGCTGTTCAGTTCTGCAGTTGCAGCACTGGGTGGGAGCAGCCATAGACAGTTACATGAACGAGTTTACATGTAAGTGTCCATTAAACTTTATTTATAAAACCATTTTGTATGGTTATTAAGCCATGGTCGGCCAATCACAGCTAAAGTTAAATGATGTACCCTATGAGAGAACTTCAGATTTCCACTGGGAGGAAAGCAGTACTTATTTCCCTTTCGAATACCCTACCTCCCATTCTTTCTTTATCATTCTAGTTAGTTTGAAGGGAAGGGAGAATAAAAAGCATCATGCCATGCGACTACCCAGGATGAACTGACAGTTTACTGCCATCAACAAAAGAGAGAGAAATTCTTCTCTCCCAGGAAAACCCTGCCTCAGGGAAGGCCACCCCACATTCATGGGTCACTTCTCCCATTATCTACAACCTGGTGTGGGCCTTGGCTGATTTCATCCTGGTAGACACTCAATGCAGAACTGCTGCTAGGAACTTTAGTGAGTGTTATGAGCATTAACTATGCCTTCTTAGCAAATCCCAGGTGACATTTCTATCGTATGACCTCTGTCCAGGGCCTCTGTCTGAGCCCCCAAAATCCTGTGACCCCAATTGTCATCCTCCTGTGTGTGTTCCAAATCTAAGACAGTGGTTCTAGGCAGGGTCCACCTCAATGTTCCTCAGTGATCCTCTGAAATTTGAAGGAACAGCCCTGCCACAGACACCCAGACTAAAGTCCCCGACAAACGAATAGACACAAAGAAATGAGGTATCCATCCTCCTTGATGATACTCATAACTAAAGACCAACTGTAGTCTAAGACCAGGGTTCCTCCATCTCTCCAGTACTGCATTGGATTGACAGCATTATCAAGAAGGATTCTAGATATTGATGCATGTCTAGCTGCATATTAGCCTGTGCTCAAAGCTGTCCCCATAGCTGTGATGTTTAAGACTGGCCTCAGACACTGGGAGAGGGGGACAAATGACCTGCAGCTGAGAGACAGTGTCTTAGAGTGAGGAGTGACCATGGCTATGGGCTCTAAGCTATGTGTGTAGTTTTCAAATCCAGAAATGATGAAAGACAGTCAGCAAGCTCTCTTACTACCAGGAAAATGTTCTTATGGTACAAGGGAGACGTGCTTATCCTCAATTTACACATGAGAGCAGAGGTCTGGGTGACAAAACTTATATGCATTAGAGCCTGGATTTGGAGCCAAGACTGTCAGGTGCCAAAATCTATACTTTGTAAAACAGTTAGTCTAAATATGACTGGGAACAGTCACTGTAGACTTCTCTGAAATGGGAAACAGTTGCCTCAATTATGGCAAAATGAAAACCAGATTGTGCCTGCCCTTCACTTGCAGGTCCTAAAATCCTGACAACAACATTCACAGGTAGATGCTATTCTCCCCATTTCATGGGTGAGAAGAACGAGGTCCAGAAAATTAAGAAATGGTTTGAAGTCAGCATAGCAAATATTTTTAAGCCCACCCCTTTGGTACCTCAACAGGAAAGCTATGTGTAGTTTGCTTCATTAAGACTGGACCTTTCCAGACCTCTGTCCTGCTCACAACAAGAATGACTCAGCAATAAATGGCATTTAATGCCCCCTTTCTTTGTCCTTGACCTTCTGTGACCTCTCTTTCTGCTGCAGCTCTGTATGCAGTACTGGCCTGAGAAGACCTCTGGGTGTTATGGTCCCATCCAGGTGGAGTTTGTCTCTGCAGACATTGATGAGGACATCATCCATAGAATCTTCCGAATCTGTAACATGGCTCGGGTGAGTGCAGAGCCACAGGGGCTCACCACAGAGCTGCCATGGCTCACTGCTCCCCTTCTTTGCAGACCAGATGGAGGCTGCTGGGAGAGGATTCCACTGAACCAGCCAAGAGTCTGTGTTACTCTCTCCTGACAAGCTCTTCCTTGGGAAAGTGATGTCTTTGCTGATTCCGGCTCCAGAGCCAGCAATGGCTCCAGCACAGATAGATGCACAGAGACATCCAGCCTGCCAGCTGCCTGTTTCCTGACACACTAGCAGCCATGTAGACAAAACTTCCTAGACATTAGCTTTTTCCCACCCTGGCACACAACACTGGTACCCTCCAGTTGGGTCTTATGAGCTTTGGACCAGGTTCTACAAACATTGACATGGAAAAATATTTAGTTGCTTTCAAAAGGGTAGTTATTGGTTGAATACTGTAGGAGAGGGCACAAAAAGAACCCATGAAACGATGGCTTTCGATTGCTCTCTAATGAGAATCTAGGGAGATGGAACCGTAGTCTCTGCCCTCAGAGTTTACTATCAAGTATAAACATGAGCTAAACTGTAACAAATGAGCTTCAGAGAGAAAGAATTCTAGTTGGTGGAACAAAGAATGCTATTCCTAAGGAAAGCAGCTTTTCTTTGATCACCTCCCCCTGAGGGGGGAACAGCCTGACCAGGCCACAGAGGAAGACAATGCAGCCAGTCCTGATGAGACCTGATAGACTAGGATCAGATGGAACTGGAGGAGGACCTCCCCTATCAGCGGACTGGAGGAAGGGCATGGGAGGAGATAATGGAGGGACAGTGAGATTGGGATGGGATGAAGGAGGGGGCTCTAGTTGAGATACAAGGTGAATAAACTGTAATTAACAAAATAAATCAATCAATTTTTAAAAAGCAGCATCTGAACTGAATTTGAAGACTGACAGGAGTTTTCACGGTACAGAGAAAGTTAAGCGGTGTGCACAGAGGTGTGACATTAGGTAGAAGGACAGTCTGTCCGCGATGGTACAGCTGAGGCCCCACTCAGTCTGACTTCTACCCTAGCACAGCCCTCCCAAGTCTGAAAGACTTGTATCCTCAGG
Organism: Psammomys obesus; assembly: GCF_907164565.1. NCBI lineage: Eukaryota > Metazoa > Chordata > Mammalia > Rodentia > Muridae > Psammomys > Psammomys obesus. The sequence goes on from NW_026586589.1 coordinate 2,662,218, forward strand.
TATGCCCAGCAGAACAGCCCTAACCAGTGCTCTGCTCTCAGCCACAGGATGGTTATCGCATTGTCCAGCACCTCCAGTACATTGGCTGGCCTGCATACCGGGACACGCCCCCATCTAAGCGCTCGCTGCTCAAAGTGGTCCGACGCCTGGAGAAGTGGCAGGAGCAGTATGATGGGAGAGAGGGCCGCACTGTGGTCCACTGCCTGTGAGTACCGCACGGCTGGAGGGGCAGCTTGCAGGGCTTTTGAAGTTGTTGCTGGCTGCATAGCCAGTCCAAGGCATATCCAGGAGTTAGGACCTTTTAATGAACTGAGGTGCCAAGTTTTTCTAAACTGTTGTTTATGGCAGACTGCTGAAGCAGAACATAGTAGGCAGACAACTTTCCAGTGTGCCCAGCACGGAAGTGAGTTCCACTCTCCAAAAGAAGGTATGAGTATCATCCTACTTGACATAAGAAAGCTTGGGATAAAGTGGATCCCACTGACCAGAATTATTTCCTGATGGAGAAGAAAAACGACAGCATTGCATTAGCTTAGTTTAAGCCAGGCATTTAAAGTGGATCATTTCATCCCATCCCTGAGGCAGATACTCTGATTTTGCAGTAAGCAAACTGAAAGCTTAGATGGGTAAAGGAACAGAGCTAGCTGCCAAAGGGACTCAGTTTGAATCCACCAGCCTGTGAGCTGATGTGCTGTCTGCTGTCCCACACTGTCTCTAAGAAGAGGGAGGGTGGGGAGGAGCATTCAGGATGAGGACCTCGAGCAGGGCGGCGAGGACTTCTTGGATTCATACATTGTATCAGCTCCCTGGGATATTTCTGAGCTTGTACTTAACAGACACAGGGACAGAGCATGAGCGGCAGACACTGCTGCGGCAGGTGGCACTGCAGGGTCCTGGAGTCTGTGTTTACCTGTGGGTACATTGAGCCCAAAACCAGTTACAGGGATAATTTTTGCTCCCTGTCTCAGGACGGGCGTGGCAAAAATAGATATATATATATAGAGAGAGAGAGAGAGATACTTAATTATGTGTCCCTTGGTTTCCCCATATGTCCATTGTATGTGTTGATGTAGATCATGTTTAGACCCTGTGGTCTCAAACATAAAGCATTTAGAAAAGAATACTGCCAACAGAGATTTAAGAAGACCATAGCAGAAAATATGCAAACGTACGTAGGATTCCTTAAGAGCAAATATCACAGACTTTACCATGAAGAAGGGTTCTATGAAGAGTTTAGACTCAGAAAATCTGCATCCTTAAGAGATTTACATGGGATGTTAGATCTACAACTGTCAATTTTTTTAATTTATATTAATTTTTTTATTTTTAAATAATTCTATACATTCACTTGTATCCCAGCTGTAGCCCACTCCCTCTTTCCCTCCCAAACCTCCCTTCCCTCCCTCATCTCCTCCCTGCCCCCTTCCAAGTCCACTGAGAGGGGAGGTCCTCCTCTCCTTCCTTCTGGCCCTAGCTTATCAGGTATCTTCAAAATGGTTGCAATGTCCTTATCTGTGGCCTGGCAAGGCTGTTCCTCCCTCAGGGGGGAGGGGAAGCTCATGAGTTCATGTCAGAAACAATTCCTGTCCCCCTTACTAGGGAACTCACTTGGATACTGAGCTACCACGGGCTATGTCTGAGCAGGGGTTGTAGGTCATATCCATGCATGGTCCTTGGTTGGATAAACAGTCTCATAGAAGACCCCTGTGCTCAGATACATTTGGACCTTGTGGGGCTCCCTGCCGCCTCTAGGATATACTAATTCCTCCTTCCTTCATATGAGTCCCTATACTTTGCCGAAGGCTTGGTTATGGGTCTCAGCATCTGCTTTGATACACTGCTAGGTAGAGTACAACTGTCAATTTTTGTAGAGGGTCATTGTGGGGTGACGTAACTGAGAGTTCATTCCTCTTTAAAAATACTGTATTCCAAAAAAACTATGAACCGAACTCTCTTCTTTTTGTCAGAATAATTCTTTCTGGAGCGAACAGAGGCCATTAATTAACTTTCACTGACCTCAGGATTGACTTCCCTTTCCCAAAGCCACTAATTGTTCACTTTCTTTCAGATTGGTGCTTCACACATGTCAGGAGGGTTGGGGCTTAGCGCAGGTTAAATACACATGTGCAAACTCAGGGCTGAAAAGCTCCCACCTATAGAAACTTCTCTCTAAAGATACAGATATACATGAACTCTAGGAAGATACCATGTGCCATGCCTTCTCAGGGCAATGGGAGGTATCAGACATGCCAAGCCACCTCTAACTATACCACAGAAACTAGTGACTACTTTCCAACCCAGCCTCCCTCTAGTTCCTTCCCACACGTTAGATGCCCCCTCATCAGCATGGGACAATGCCCATTCCTCGGGACTTCATAAGGCCCTGAGATGATGCATCCTCTCACTTCATCATTGTGGTCCGTGTGTTCTCATTTCAAAAGATACTAAACCCTCCTTCCTGGGAAGGCTTCCTACTCTTCAGTGTTTTCATTTCCTAGCCTGTGAGGACAGGGATTATTGGTTTGTTTGGTTGGGTTTTTTGTTTGTTTTCATCCATGTCTCACCTACCCTAGGTAACCAGCACAAGTGTATCATTCTACCAAGAGGGACCTGGGCATCCTTGGGGACCCCAGGCATCATGACAGTCACTGAAATACAGGCACCCACCAGTTAAGGGAGGATAATTTCTATACTTAAGACATCTGGTTGTTAGGTTTCCTGTAGGTGAGACATCTGGGAGATTGACTGAGTGCCTTAGTTTCTGCCCAGATGTTCTTTAGACACAGACCATTACATGAAATCATTAGTTTCCTTTGGCAGCATGCCCAGGAGTTCAGAATCAGGTAGGTTCCTGAAGGGGCTTGTTTCCATGAAGATAATTTATGGAGCTTCAGAAAGAAGGAACAATTGAGGAATGGCCATTCCAAGAACATACAGTCCTTATACCTAAGACCAATAGGATCCTATTTAAACAAGATTTAAAAGAGTAGCCATGGAATTGGCCTGGTAGTTCAGAAGTACTGAGCTATGCCCCAGGACCACAGGCCAAAGTCAGGACTAGCTAGCCCAAGGCTCATTAAGTATTGTTATCTTTATTAGAATATAGGAAGAAATAGTAATAAAAGCACCTAGTAACTTCAAATTTTCACTGGATGTCTGGTAGATCTAGAGTGTCCTTTTGGGTATGGATGTAGGTTCCACATATACAAAAACTTAATACCACCCTACCCTGAGAATGTAGATCAGTGTGCCTGGAATAAAATGCCCATAGAGCCAAAGGATCATCAGTGTAACTAAACCCCCAAAGGTCATATAGTTTAACCTCTTTTTTAGATAAATGGGAAACTCAGAACCCAGACCAAGAAATGCTTTCCCCAAGGTCAAAGAAGATTCACAGCCCCAGTGGGATTTAAACCAAAACCCATGGCTCAGACTAAAGTGTTCATGGTTGCCTGACCACACATCTGCTAGAACAGCTACCCCTTGCTCCCACAATGTAGCTTTAGGATCAATATGTGTTTGAGTAGGGGTGCTGGGAATTGGGCTCACCTGCTCACTCTTTGTTTAGAAATGGGGGAGGCCGCAGCGGAACCTTCTGTGCTATCTGCAGTGTGTGTGAGATGATCCAGCAGCAGAACATCATTGATGTGTTCCACATTGTGAAAACCCTACGCAACAACAAATCCAACATGGTGGAGACACTGGTGAGCATCCAAGAACTGTTACCCAACAGTCAAAGTCCTCATGTTCCCTCGACCTGAAAAAAGTGACCGTGAATAGAACACACCTTCAGCAACTGGGTCTTATTTGAGTACCTGTAGCCTATGTTACTTGCTCATAATTGCCCCTTTTCCTGTTTCTTTCCAACCTTACCAATTTCTCTTTCCTGTAGGGAAATCTAAATATTAATCCCAGTCTACCTTCTTTGTTTTACTTTCTGCCTGCTCCCTAAGAAAATGTCACTAATTCAGACTCCAAGGAAGGATTCTGGAATAGCAGTTTGTGAACTGTTTTCAATTCAGCCCTAACCTATTCTAAGTCACTCATACAAATATTTCACAAGATAAAGCAGGATGCTTTGGAGAAAGGGTAGTGAAGCCAGTGGAAAGGCAGAGCCCAGGCATGACCTCGTAGACAGAACTTGACTCTAAGGGTTTTTAAACCTGTCCAAAGTGTGATGAGACGGAACGTGGTCCACAGGCTGGTAACAGTGGCATCACCTCAGAGTTTGTGAGGAATGCATAATCTTGAGCTCCATCCCAAACTGGCTGAGTCTGAATCTTCATTTGCAACACATACCCCTGCATGTTCTTCATGAAGGTTATAGTTTAAGAAGCCTGGGTTGCAATGTAGCTACTGAAAGGGAGTGATCTGAGTTGGGAATTCTGGGAAGTGTGGGTAGAAGTAGGCATCAGTCAGGATGTTGCAGGATGTTCAGACATGGGCTGTGGATAATTTTCACTTGATTTTTAGTGTATGTATAGATAAAGTTACCTCAAAAATCTACATCTCTAATCTAATGCATTGTTTTATTCTCTCTCTCTCTCACCTCCATCTCTCTCTTTCTCCTCCTCTCAGGAACAGTATAAATTTGTATATGAGGTGGCACTGGAATATTTAACCTCCTTTTAGCCCAGTTGGATGGGGAACCTGCCAGAGTCCAGAGGCTGCTGTAGCTGCCCCTGTTTTTCTGTGACTGACAATGACTGGTCTCAGGAGCTTGGAGGTAGCACACCTGCCCAACACCAAGGAGAAGACTGGTGGTTCCATGCTCTGTAGTGGGCTCTGCAGGCTTCTGGAGGCTCTTCTGTACCTGGAAGATGCTGTTATGATGAAGACTAGCTTCCCTTCTACACCTGAAAGCATCAGGCCAGCAGAAGTCTACCCACAAGCGAGGCCCTGGACTTTTGATCCCCAGACCTCTTGTTTTTATTTTTATTTTTTCTTAGTTTGTTACTCTCATGGCAAGCTGACTGCGCAGGTGCTGGGATATGGGGAGCTGGCCAGCCCTTCTCTCACCATCCTTAGGAGTACTGGGGGTGTAAGTTCTTCTCCATGCTATCTTGCAAAAGATTGTAGTTTGAGGGATCACTGGGTTATTGGTTCCTACATCTTTTATGGGGGCCTCTAACATGAGACACCTGCCAGACTGGATCAATGTGACTTGTGGATGCCCCCTAGACCACAGGAAGGGGCCTCTTCATCTTACACATAGCCTTGCTGGGTTCACTCACTACTGCCAAATCCAGCCAGGCCTTGACCTTCTGTAATCTCCCGGCCAACCAGCTGTATCCACATCACACTTCAGCAAATGTTTCCTTTGCTTTCTCATAGTTTGTAGCAGAAGGAAGGCTCACAGGAAATTACAGTACCTTTTATCTTTGTAGAAGGAGCTACTTTCCTGGGGCAAGGTTCTTACTGGCCTGTATAGCATAACCCTATGCTCCCTAGGTGGCACTTTCTATTGGAAAGACAAACAAAAAAAGCTTTGATTATTTTCCCAAGTATGTGTGGAAAAAAAAGTGGCAATGAGAGCGTAAAATTTTGAATTTTCTTATGTCAAAAAAAAAAAAAAAAAGGAAAGAAAAAGATAGAATGGGAGTTTGAATGTATGGCTGTATGATCAATCTTTTAGGTTCATTATATTTCCTGGCCATCATAGGATAGCACAGCTAGCCCTGGGATTGGTCTCTGGTTTGGGGAGGAAAATACAGCAACCATGTTATAATTTGTCTCTCTAGATTTGAACTCTTTCCTAAAGAAATCCAGCTGCCATTTTGAAATTGGCTACTGCAGCCCCAACTTGGTTTATATAATACAATAAGCAGGTTTAGGCCTAGGGCTCTGAGTCTTGCTCAAAGCATGAATAAATTAAGGAAAAGGAGAAAACATTTGTGAAGCATTTCCTGCAAGCCAAATGCCATGCCTACCCTCTTCCACCTGACATCGCAGATCCTCTGCAGCACCCCTACTGAGTGCTTGCATTGTCTCCATTTTGTAATTGAAGACACCCAAGCACCCTCCAGTGATAGAATTCTGGGTTCAAAAAGGCAGGTAATGACAATGCAACCTCCCTGCTATTTTCCTCATGCTTTCTCAGCCAAGCAATTATTTTTATGGAAGAAAAATAAGGCTAGAAACTTCTGAGCAAAGAACTCCATGAGTATAAATTTAATTCTTTCTTTCTGATACCAGTTCTTCTTGGTAGCCCAAACTTTCAGATATATTTTATTAACTCATTCCCAGTTCCCCAGAAAAGCTGGTCTTATCTAATTTCATCATTGCTAAAAACAATTCTCATGATCCTTCAGGCTACAAGGGAGCCAGCTTGGGAAGCTCTGTAGCCTGAGCTGAGCCACAATATTTGACAGCCTTAATAGCCAGGGGTTTAGGAAGGTCCATCTTGCAGACTGATCTAGTCACAGATTATGGAGGACACAAAATCCAATAAGGTATACATCTTGCCCTTCAGGCTCACTGTATTCTAGGGAAGCTGAGCTACATTGTAACAGTAGAACATACAAGCAATCAATGAGCCTAGACATGAGAGTGACTCACTCTGCCTAGAGCTTCCTAGGCAGCATCCATTCCAGCTGGGTCTCAAAGACAGAAAAGAAGAAAAAAGAAAGTCAAGCCAAGGGGGTCAACCTGCACAATGGTAAGGAAAAATGAGGTATCAGGAGGGACAGATGGTGGGAGGTCAGCCCAGCTAGAATGTAGCAGAACAGGGATAATGGCAGGAAGGTAGCCAGAACCAAGGTAAAAAATGTAAAGGGCACAGCCATTGACCTGCAGGCAACAAGAAGTTGGCAGAGTTTAATAGTAATGTGCTCAGCCTAGTTTTGGAGAAGACTCTCTCTGGATCAGCAGGTCAGCCTCTTTTCCTTTCATCAGACACTGTGAAAACATCCCTCTCAGTGTGTGCTTTTGATATGTTGTGTGTGTGTGTGTGTGTGTGTGTGTGTGTGTGTGTGTGTTTGCGTTCATTATTTTGTTGCTGGAACAAAATGCAGAGTAGATCATGAGACTCAGCTTTTATGTAAAACCCAGGGTCTCTGTTCTACAATGGAGCAGGTCAAAAACCTTGGCCCCTAAGCCTATGAGGACAGGATATGAAAGGAATCCAGGAAAACGGCCCAGGAATTGTCTAGAAGTCCAAGAACACCAAAGTTGATCAAGAAAGGCTGTCACTTTGGAGGTTCAGAAGGAACAACTCAAAGAAAGCAAGCAAAAGAATTCTGTGAGTTACTATTCTCCTTTGATGAGCCTCTTCCCAGGTATATTTGAACATATCCCCAGGCCTCAGCCCCCACTGTTCCTTCTGAATTCCTATGGCTCTAGTCTCCTGAATGGACTTTCCTATAGCCTGCAGGAGTCTGTAGCATAACCAATAAGCATGTTGCGTGCTATTTCTTTAGATCTTGGCCAGTTCCAACAGAGAGAAGGTAGAGGGAGAACTGTTTAATACAAATCCTAGGATTCATTCTGTTAAGGAAGGAGTGAAAGAGCTGACAGACAAGAATGACAGTGGTCTTTATCATTATAAATGGTGGGAATTTAAGGAGTAACACCAGGGGTGGAGGGGAGAAATGTGAAAATTCAGGCCAAGGGCTGACCCATCCCTTCATTTTCTCACACCCCAACCATCCTTAAAGAAAGTGGTCTTAAACCAGTGCTCACAAAAAGGAAGTGAGGTACAAGTATAGAAATGACATTCTTCAGATTCCTGTGGCGGGCATGCAGAAGACCTTGGATGAGATGGAAAATGGTACTAAAAATATCAGACAATATTTTCCCCAAGAAATCTCCCCAGAAAATCTGCCCTCCAGGAGTCTCTTCTCACCCAACTCTACCTACAGGGTGGGCTCATTTTGACATGAGCAAAGGAAGGGTGCCAAAGTGAGTCCTCACTTAGCTAAGATCTTCCTATTGGTTTCCAGTGGAATCCAAATGAAGAAGGTGCAAGGTATAAGTGAGATTCTGTGAACCGTCCCCATTTTTGTGTGCTTACAGCCTTGATGGCTTCAGGATGCTATCTCAACCTCGTGTCCTTTTACCCCTCCTGATATGATTATCATGGATGAGGTAGGGGCCTGTCAGCTTCTAGACTTGCATGGCAGAGTGGGCCCCCTTCATAGGAATGGAAGAGGCTGCTTTTTTCAGGTGTTGACTCTCAGTGTGGGTCTGCGCAGTCAATGACCAGCCAGATGTCACCTACTCCATGGAACCTGCAGGCTTTGCGCTGTGGACTATAAAACATTAGCTTGCTCTTCCAACACTCATGAAGTGTCAGAGATTATGGCCATCACCACTTTACTGAAGAGTAAACAGATACAGCAGAGGAGAACTCACTTGCCCACATAAGCAAACACGACCTGGTTTCTGGCCACATAAACAATATTCTTCCACCACAGTAGCTGAGATTTTCCCACATGATTACTCCTAGCAACACAGGCAAGAGTGGAACTAATGATTCAGTAGATATTGGTAAAGCCCAATGCAGATAATGGTAAGCCTCAAATTCCCCTAGCGTTTCATGTTTTTCATTCATGATGTATTTGAATCCCATTCACTAGTTTATTCTTAGTAGTTTAAATATGACTATATAAATATATTTTAAATCTGTCCTTTATCTCATGCATGTCTCTTAGGAAATGATTTCTCTGTCTAAGACATAGTGCCTGGCCATGCTCCTTCCTCCTGAGGTCAATTCTAAATTCAAGTTCACACCAACTTATACTCTTCTGGGCACATCCGTTGCTCTGGAGGAATCCTGGCATACTGTTCCTGAGATTCACCTAAGGTCTCTTCATCTTATAGAGGGTTCTGCAAGGTACCCATTGACAGACTAGAATAATGAGGACATAGTTTCATGGCATGAGCTCACAAAACCCTAAAGCCAGATGTGTTCTTACTTAGAAGATCCTTGAATGTTGAGCAGCGTCTCTTGTCTCTGTAGAGTCCTATTGCTTCTGATGTGGGCAAATCTTAGGACACACTTAATATGAACATGAACACCCTCTACTTAAACATAGCTCTACACAGTCCTTGGGTCCCTATGTTATTTAGCACTCCAGACAGGTGTCATTAGGAAGTACAGATTACTATGACATGGCACACCATGGGAAGTAGAAGAGCTTGCTCTTTGGTTTGAACTCCAACTTTACCATTTCTGGACTGTAGACTATCAGGCTGAATAATACATAGAAAAGGGAATACACATATACACACACACACACATATACAATCTTCAGCTGTGTTAAAAGGGGTTAACCTGGAAGGCTAGGGCAGGAAAACAGGAATGCAAATTGAAATTCAGTGTCTACTCAGAAGCAAGGATGCTTATGGGCTGTTGGGCCAAGTGATAAATGACATGGGGAAAGAATAAAGAAATCCACACTTCATTAGCCTGTAGCTTGCCTGCTACAGGCTTCCTTCAGCATCAAGCTAAAGCAAGTTCAACACTGTGGAAGGTATCTCTAGATCCAAGGCTAAACATGAACAGGATACTGATCCTATGCCACATGATCAACGAATTATACTGAACCAAGATCCCTAAGAATGAGTCACTAACTCAAGCTAAAAGACACGTCAAAAGATAAAACAGAGATAGCAATGTCATCTCTAAGCCCTGACTTGCCTTTCTTCCCCATTGAAAAATCCATGTATACAGCTGTGTATGGGTTCCCCATATGAGGTTGTTCCTAGATACATATGAAAAATTATGAGATGCAGAGGCTTCCTTTACTGAACATTGGGTCACCTTTGAAATTCTATCATTTCTGAATGAGAGAGAGAGAAAGAATGTGTGTGTGTCAGTGGGGAGAATGAGAATAGTTCTGAATCGAGTTTTCTCTGGCACATTTCAGAGTCATGGAGCTGATATCTTCATGCACAGCACAAATGTCTGTGTTGTATCTATATATGAATAGGCTCTTTCAGTTTCTTGGTGACCACAGATAGACTTTTGCATGACAGTGGCTCTATAACTGTGTTGAGGAGACCAAGAACCATCTCTTGCATATCTCCTGCCAACTTCTGCAAGAGGTGGAAAAGCTAACAAAGGGGCCACATTCACCCCTGAAATCGGTCCATGAATATTAGTGTTCAACAGGAGGAGTCAGTACCCACACCGATAGCCCTCCTAACCTGGCACCACTTTACCTAGCATGTATCCACCTAAGAGCTTAGTGTGGTCCACTGTAGCTGGTACGGAGAATAGGCACAGATGGGATGGAAGACAATCTGCTAGAAAGGGCTTTGAAAAGTGCTGAACCATAGGGCTTCCTTCTGGGTCTGAGAGTCATTCTAGGTGGTTAATGCAGACTCTGGTCGTGATGTTTAGAGAATGTTTACACATCTTGGAATATTGGACAGCAAAGTAATGGTATGAAATCTGGGCATTCAGGCTATCTAACATAGGTCATGGTTCTTCAGTAAGAACGAGTTCTAGGGGATTTGTAAGCAGAATTGTGTTAGTCTAAAAAAATATCAGTCTCCTAAAGGGACAGGCAGGATATTAGTATCCATAATCTTCGTAAGGCTGTGGATGATTAGATGGAGTCCAGAATAGTTTTCTACCCTGGTTACTTCTATGAGTGCTGCTAAGACAGATGAGGAAACTTAGTACCTACAAGAAAGAAATTACTGACTGCTGGAAGGGAAAGCCGATCACTTCAGCAGACGCCCAGTAGAAGCCAGGCATCTTCATCTCCTGGATTACAGTGATGAAAGCATTGCTGAGACAGATGTTAGGTCATTTTCACCAAGTGTTGAGTCCTTGAAAAGTGGGAGTCATGTCTGAACTGGTACCTGAAAACTGCAAACTAAGCAGGCCATGCTTGGTTTGTGAGGTGTAAGCCCCCTATTTTTCCAACCAAGGCTTTCCCTTATGTCAATCAAAAGACAACTCTGACTGCATCATCTAGCCTCATCCAGGATGGTTACCACCAGTCACAGGCAGCAGCTACTTGACCATACACTTGATGCTTAATGCCACCTGGGAGAAGGGCAGCCATCACCCAGACTCTCAAGGACAGCCAGAACCAATAAATATCCAGACAGGAGTCATAACAAGACTTCATTTTTGTGCACATTATCTCCAAAGATTAATTCCACCCTCACTCCCTACTCAAGACCTGTAGGAAAAGATTTTAAAAGCACAGTGATTCTGTTGACACCTGCTCATAATCGTTCCCAGTGCATATATTTTTATCACCAACTGGATCTTAGGCTAGCCTGGGTTAACCCAGACTAGCTCATAGTTATAATCAGGCTCATAGTCACGTTCTACCTTCTCTCTTCACTCTACATCTTAGTAGCCCATGAAAGGTACAGTCTTAGCCTCTGTGGTCGCCTTGGCTCCTGGGTACTACACAGGTACAGCTCTCAAGGAGCCATCATGAGGTTCCCAGTCTACACAAGGGAGGCTGACACTTTCATATCCAAGTGGCATACGCTATCATATGAGACCAAAGTCTCCACACTCTTTGAGGCCTCCACAAATCCCAATGGCCTGCACTTGTACAGTTTGGGTATTTGATAGATAAAGCACGTATGAGAAGAGAAAAAAAACAAAATAAATCAACTTCAAAAAAAATAAATAAATAAAGCCAGCACTGTGCTATCGATGTTTTTATGTTTTGTTTTGTTTTCCCTTTTTTTTTTTTTCTTTTTTCTTTCCAGTTCTAGCTTCAAAAAGCAGAAGGTAAATAATGTCAGGTCAATGAATATCAGATATATTTTTTGACTGTACATTAAAGTGACGTGTGATCTTTTTACACCTGCAAGTCCATCTTATTTATTCTTGTAAATGTTCCCCGACAATGTTTGTAATATGGCTGTGTTTAAAAAAAAAATCTATACAATAAAGCTGTGACCCTGAGATTCATGTTTTCCTAAGATATTCACATTTGTGTCTTCCTGGGGAGATGAGAAGGGGACAAATTGAAGTGAAAGAAGTAAAGATACTACTACCAGTTAGGTTTCTTTTTATTTGTTTATTTAATCTACACAATCATAACACAAGATATACATATTGTTCCCTCTTTGCAGATGAGAAAATGAGGCTCAGAAATATTAAGGGATTTTTTTTCCATAACTTTATACTGAACTAGTAAAAGGGTTGCATTTAAAGTACTTAAAGCAGCGTGTTCTTGAGCGTGGTTCAGAATACTGGTATTAGAATCAATGGGACATTTGTTAAGCATCCATTTTTTAAAATATCTTTGTCTCTCTGTATATGTATGCATGCATGAGTGCCTGCATGTGTGTGTTGTATGCCTGTGTATGTGCGTACGTGTGTGTCAACATGCCATGGCACACATGTGAAGGTCAGAGTACAACTTTGGGTGTCAACCCTCACCTTTTACCTTGTTTGAGATACGTGTCTTGTTGGTCACCACTGCCGAGTGCCAGGATAGCTGGCCCAAGAGCTTCCAGAGAATCTGTCATCTCCACCTTCCACTCACCATCAGCGCATTGAGATTGCGTATGTACATTACTGAATCCAGCTTTACGTGGGTTCTGGGCATTCGAATTGAAATAACATGAAAGCATCCTCCCTTTCATGACAAGTGCTTTCACCAGCAGAGCTGTCTTTTCAGTCCTGCACACATATTTTTGAGCTCCTACAGCATCAAAACTTTAGGGTCTGTTCACGAGCAATATTCGTGTGTACCAGCTAACCACAGCTTCATAATAAATAACAGCAAAACTCAGTGATGCAAGCCTTCCCTAGCATTAATTTGATACCCAAACTCAGCTGGGGCTCTGCTTAAAGGCCAGGTACACAGGCTGGTATGGCCATGTTCCTTGTATCTCTTATCTGCCTCCCGCAAACTAGCCTGGGCATATTGTACTCAAGAGAAAGTTTAATTGTGTGTTTTAACCAGCCTTTGCTTGAAAGAAACATGCATACAGTGTCTCATGAACAAAGCTAGCTCTATGAAATAGAATCGGTAGTAGGGGGATCTTCCTCTTGGTATAGACCTCTCTTACCAATTTTTCAAACGAATCTTGAGTTTTGCCATCTTCCAGCAGTGTCTGGTGCACCTGTTAAACTCCAATTTCAGCATCATCTACATCACTCATTTCACTTGGAACATATGTAAACATGCCAGGTTAGTGGTACTTAATGAATGTCCTCTAACGATTGTTGCACATGCAAAAGTTGGAAAAGCGCTTTGTTTTGTTTTGTTTTGTTTTGTTTTTGTTTTGTTTGTCAAAACATGGCTTCTCTGCGTAGCTCTGGCTGTCCTGGACTCATTCTGTAGACCAGGCTGGCCTCGAATTCTCAGAGAATTCACAGTCCTGCCTCTGCCTCCCTGAGTGCTGAGATTATAGGCGCATGGTGCCATGCCTACCTATTTTTTATACTGTATTTTAATTGTAACATTTTTATCTTCACTTCCCTACCTACAAACCCTCCCATATACTCCTCCCTGCTCTTCTTCATGGCCTCTTTTTTTCATCAATTGCTATTGCATGCATATATGTATTTGTATATACACACATATTCCTAAATACAACATCTTGAGTTCTTATAACATTACTTGTATGTATTTCCAGGGTCGACCATTTTGCACTGGGCAATCTATTAGTGTGCTCTTCCCTGAGGAGGACACACATTCTTTAAAATGCTATTGCTGTTAGAGGGGGTTCGAGAGGAGCCCAGGAGGAAAGGGGACAAGCCAACTTGAAGCAGTGAGGCTACTGAACTCAGACCTGAACGTTTATTCTCTAAATTTTCTAGCAGAGCAACAGAAGAAACAAGATCCCTCTTTGGAGTTTACTGAGTCCCAATTTCTTTAAATATATTTAGGTATAAACATGGACTGAAAACACAAGCCATGCATGGGTCTAAAGCCTATGGTTCATTTGATTCTCCTTCAGCCCTGACAGTGTGTCAGAGCTTCTCTGCCTGAGAGGTCTGGATGTAGTGCCCATCACATCATGTACTAGATATGACACCCCACAAAGCTCCAGAGCCTAAAAAACTGTGCTTTTCAGCTTAGCGCTGAGCAGGAACTCTAGTGTCCTGCCAGCTAGTTATCCTTGCCACTATGTCCTTGGCCACATTAATATCACTTATTCTTCTTGCTATAATTATTCTTTTGAGGTCAAAAATGTAATAGATGACACTGAGAAAAGAAAACTACAAAGGTGGAAAATTATACATAATATATATAAGCAAAAGGACTTTAAAACATTATTTCTAAAGAGCTAATACATTTGAAAGTGTTTTTGTAAAAATCTTGCCAGAACTAAATACACATAAATGAGGGCATAAGGCAAAGCTCTCATTAAGAAGTATTTGTTATTGCTTTGTCATTCTGGATCTTTCTAAGTACAAACACAGTTACATGTAATTTTCTATGTTCTTGGCATCAGACTGTATATTCATGGATCTTGTCTTATCTCACTTAAGCATGAACACATGGTTCCATCAATATCTCTTATCTTCCATGACATTCTCACAGTACTCTTGAACTGGAGGCTGAGCTAGCCTGAGCATAAGGAGACTAGATGTTCCCATAGTGCTGCTTAAAGAAAATGCCCCAACTGTGGAACCAATGTTAACACTGAAGAATACACTCTCCTGTCTGCTTTAGCCCTGAAAAGAGACAGGGTCACATATCCGATATCCTTCATATCAGATATTTACATTATGATTCCTAACTAGCATAATTACAATTATGAAGTAGCAACGAAATAATTTTATGATTGGAGGTCACCACAACATGAGGGACTGTATTAAAGGGTCACAGCATTAGGAAGGTTGAAAGCCACTGTTCTAAAGTTTCCCTAGTCTTATAGCTCTGCAAGCTGAGGACCAGGCACTAAAAAATATGAGAATATTCCAGATTAAGCCATACACATATACAAATAGTTGTGAAGATATCAAGAGAAATAGAGATGCATTGATAGAGTCAATTACTTAAATACATATATACATTAAAAACTGTATCAGAATATTATCAGTAATCACCTTTCATCATAGGGAACAAACAATTCTTATTAATAAAATTCTAATTTTTCTAAATTTTATGTTCCTTTCATATTCAGAAAAGCCAATTATGCTAAAAGTATAGAGAATGGAACATAAGAAAATGAAGGAAAAAATAGATAAAATGATTTAAAAAAAAATAGGCTGCCAGCCCAAAAGGCTAGCTATATACACCTGGACCAAAGTAAAGCCAAAAACTTGGTATTTCAATCCAAAACAAGGAGAATGTGGTCAATTAGTCAAACTATATCCAAAAGAGAAAGTTAAACCAGTTGCTCAGCATAAATAAAAGGAGTAAATGTATTCCTGTGACAGAGCCTGGATGAAAGGCATTTTGTTGTAAACACCCTTAACAAATACAAACTTCAACAACAGCCTCAACAGACAACAATACTTTCTCCCTCTCTGGGGACTGATGACCTCATCCATTGCACAGTTCTGAGGAAGCTCTTAATTGAAGGGCCAAAATGAAAGGGCCCAACTACACATTTCTTGGGAAGCCAGACCTAAGTGAGGTGCTGGTTTACAGAATCTTGAGTATTATACTTTCTGAGCATCACAGTGCTCTTCTCTCTGAGTGTCCATGAGCTAGATGGAGGCTTTTACCCCAGAAAATTACCAGCAAAGTAGCTATTCTGAGCTGTTGGGTAAATTTGGAACCTGGTTTTAAGAGCCAGCTGAGCAAAGAGGAGACCTCTTGCCTCCTTTTGAATGGTGGGGTGTCTTAGCAGCCAGGTATGTGTGCATCAAAATAAAAAACATCCCTCTCTGAAGTTGAGGCAGAAAGGGCGACAAGGCCTTGTTCAAGGTTTGGAATAAGAACTGGCTCCATCTTACCACACTTTCCTCTCAAATATGTAGTCCAGACTGCAAACCCCTGACCACACCTGGCAAACACAGCATTGTGTAAACCCAAGGGAACGTTCCCTCTGATTTTAAGACACAAGAGACTCAAATGAGAGTCGTAATGAGGGGTTGATGCTGAATCAAGCTTTGCTACCTAAAAGATGCAAGAGAAATGCAAAGAGGGTGCAGGGGTTCACCCTGCCCAGGTGCATGTTCCAGATGTTTCCTGCTCACTCAAAAAACTGGTCAATCATCTATCTCTATTTCCTGAGAGAAGAGGATTACCTTAGGACAAAGACAGAAGAATCTTGTAGCAATGCATGCTGAAGATTTTAGCTTCCATAATTTCTTTTTTTTTTCCACCACAGAGGAAGAGGGAGAGGTAGGATGCCAGTTGAATGTGCACTGTTTTATGTTCAGAAAGGCAGACATCTTAACACCCTGCATCACTGCAAGTTCTCTCAAACTTGGCTCTTAACCATGGCTGTGGTGGCCATTTCCAAGCAAGCTTTTACAGAGTTTTATCAATAGGATTCTATTGTGGTTTCCTTAATCAGGTTCGATAACTCTTGCTTCCTTCCCCACCGTGACCCGGTTCTCTCAGACACCAGGGACACTCAGGACTAATACGCCATCAGACATACAGAGGAGATAATGCTCTGTATTATCTCACCCTCTCTGTCTTAACCCTCTCTGCCCTCCTTGATACTGAAATGATATTTCCTAATATTAATACACATTGTCTCAGGCTTTGCTTTTAGGGAAATACCATCTGGGAAGCTAGATTCAAGCAGTGCACGATCTCTCATTCTTAGCTGATAATCTGCCAGCACCCATGGAGGGCTGCCAAGTGTTCAGTTAAGCTTTTAATCAAGGGACAAAATGGACTTTGTGTTAACGTAAGGCTACTGGAGTGGAAGAGGTTTTGCGTAGTCCCAGGTTTACACTAGATATCACACACTTGAGTCTCTTCTCAGATTTGGGAAAAGGATTCCTACCATTTCATATTTTGCTGTAAAGAGTTAACAAACCTTTCCGGTAGAGAGCAAAAGGGCAGTGTTCTTTATAGGAACCCATTTTGTGAAAGACACAGCACAATAAGAGGGTTAGCATGGGGATGAGTGGGCAATGTCAGGATCCAGAATCCATGTAGGATTCTGCAGCCATACTTATGCCCAGCCTACTCCTCCTCCTCCTCCTCCTCCTCCTCCTCCTCCTCCTCCTCCTCCT
>NW_026586589.1:2679310-2688641 GCF_907164565.1 Psammomys obesus
CTCCTCCTCCTCCTCCTCCTCCTCCTCCTCCTCCTCCTCCTCCTCCTCCTCCTCCTAGAGGGACTGCTTCTAACAAACTGAGGGGCAGAGGTGGGCAGCCAGCTTGTAATGGAGGATATTATGTGAAAGTGTTAAATGATATCAAAAAGTTCCATACAACCCTAAACACAGATACAAATAAATACCTTCGGTGTGTGTGCGGCCCAGGAGCCAGTTCTCGGCACCACCTCAGAAGCTCCATGCCATTGCTGAGAAGATAACAGCAAATCTCAATTTCCCATCGTTCCTCTTCCTTCTGGTTACTACATGATGCTCTCCAGCAACTCCAAACTCTGAGCATGCTCAGTACTCCCCTGATAAATGTGGACCTACAGGAGAGCATCACCAAACACATGAAAAGACAAAGCAAAGGCACACTTGAAGTAAGTGTCTGACTATGAAATCAAGTCCCTGACAAGAAAAGATGGATACAAAGACCCTGGATTTTATGACTGGATCTAAGAACTTTTTGTTATTATTGTCTCTAATGAAGTAAATTGCCAAAAAAAGCTAATCAAGATAAAAAGATAAACATTCACAATTAGGAAACATAAATGCATATAACAGTGAAAGAGGAAATTATACAGCTTTAATAAAGGACATTACAAGCAATTCTAGGTGGTAAATGTGAACATAGCAATTGATTGGATGATTTTGGAAATACATGAATATTACCGAAATTCGCTCAACAACTAGAAAATCCAAGTAAACCCATTATCAGAGAGAAAATGCTTTAATTGATAATTTTACTTTAAAATATATAAAGCAGATGTTTTCATAAATGGGTTTAATCAGGCTTTCAAACAAAAAAAATATGCAGTACATACCATTCCAAAATAATACATATGAAGGAAAGCTCCCCATTGGCAAAGCAAAATTAGCAGAAAACAAGTCTGTCTCACACACACACATACACATCATTTATAAGTGAAAAGACTTTTGCTAAATTTTAATGATTATATTTAACCAACTTTTAAAGGAAATGTACCATGTCTAACCGTATGCCAGAAATGTAAAAATAGTTCAATATTAAGAGTCTATAAAAAAATGGAAGAAGACATAGAATCACCTTAATAAATATTGAAAAAGCATTTCACAAAATTTAATATTGATTCTTGATTAAATAGGTTGCACAATGTAATAGTGGTAGGACACTGTGTTGGTATAAGAGTTGAACTCAGGAATAGTGGGCATTTCTCTACCCACTTCTCTACCCAGCGAAGAGGAAGATCACAGTTGCCTCCTTACTTCTACCTAGCTAAGGCCAGATGCCATGTCCTGGCCAGTGAGCTTAAGTAGAACTGAAGTGTCCCAGTTTTACACTAGAATATGTTTCCAGGCTGGTGAGAGACCTTCCAGCATTTTTCTTCCCCGCCTCATCAACCAAGGGAGTGCTAAGTTGTAGATGGTCCAGCTGCAGGATGGGGGAGCCTCCATCACTGAAGGACCACAGGGAGCATAATCACATCTGGAAGTTAATCCCCAGAACTTGTGCATGTGGAGAAATAAATCTTGGGATCCTTAGCATTTGAAGCTATTTCTAAGGAGTTCCCAAGCAAATAGTAAATATACCTACCAAAGAATGAAGAAAATTTAAGGGTTTTTCCATTGAAGCCATGAATATCTACCTACATCTTTTCTTTTGCTCTTTCTTTCTTTCTTTCTTTCTTTTTTCATTCTTTTTTTCTTTCTTTTTTTTTGCGAATGTCTTCATAACTTTTGAAAAGAAAACCTAAGATATTGGTAATACAGTGAATGCTGTGCAACAAATTTTCTGTCAGTCATGAATGTATAACCCAGGAATTCAGAAAAAGTTTCATTGGACCATTCTCAATCGGGCCCTGTCGTACAATCAGGTGTCAGTTAAGTCTGAAATCATCTTTAAATCTTTTAAATCTTGTCTGGCAGATGTTAAAGATAACTGATGAAACTGGCAGTTGTGGGCACTGGCTGTTGGCTAGAAGAGCAATTAAAGCAGCCTCTCTACAATGAATGGCTTAGTGTATCCAAACTCATTACATTGCCCCTGGATTTAATCAGAAAGACTATTCTAACTTGTTCGGGTAAAATTAAAATATATATATTTAATTCGGCTTCAATCAAATCCATATGAATCTTTTAGCAGATATCTTTAAAAATATTTTTAAATTATCTGAACAAATGAACAGGTGAGAGTAACCAAATAATTTTTAAATGAGCTACACTGATTAAAGCCATGTAGTACCATTGTAGAAATATATTCTAGTTAATTCCTTGGAGCTTCCTTGTCACATTAAATGTTAGGAAGCTGTGTTGACATTTATCAATGTGTAATCTGGATAAAACTGGTTTTATGTTGTCAAGTCTCCATTGATCAAAGGCAAGGGAAAATTAGAAGGGGAAACTCTTTTACGAATCACCACAGCAGAATTTTGTTGCCTTCTGGGTTTAATTTTATTCAGGGCATTTTCTTGTATTCATTGTATCCATTAATGCTAGTATTTAAGACTGAAGTGTTCACATTATTCCTTGTCTTGACTTTTAATTACACAAATGACACATGCATACATCCTCTCTGTGAAACAATTAGAAGATCTGTGATAAATTTAAGCCTTATCTAGCCACCTACTCCATTCTCCAGCACCTCTTCGTGCAGAAATAGAAAAGTCTCTTGTCTGTCCCCCTTTTCTTCACCTCTCTCTTCTCCAATCAGCTTGAGAAGACAGGCCCCAGCTCATTGCTGGAGGCATCTGATTCAATGCCAATAAATGGCCTTTCCCGGTTGAGAATATGAAAATCAAAGATGGAAGTATGTAAGAAGTCACTTTAAAATTGTTAGTTAGTAGATTTGAAAAATGAATAAAGCCTCCTCCAGGACTTACACATCATTCCATGAGCTACAGCCAACAGGTTCCAAACAAGATAAGAAGCCAAGCGAAGAATCTTCCTCAGAGGTGACTCCATCTGTCTTTCTGAGAGTAGCCTTGGAGAGCAATCAGCCATCACTAATGCCTCCAAGAAGGGCCCACAGGGACACCCAGTCAGCTTTGGCATCCAGTTCCCTAGAGATGACTAAGGCTGCCCCAGGGTCATTGAATAAGCATGAGCTAAAGGCTCCTCAGAGAGTCACCATATGTCCAGACTGTGGCTACCTTCCGAGGGGAAATGTGCTAAGACAACTCATGTCCTGCTTGTCAAAACCAGAAAAACATGGTCTGGTCACAAGAGTCAAAGGGAGCCACATGGGATTCTCTCTTACTGAGAGAACAATGTGACCAATTGTCCTTACCACTGCAACTAGAGACATAAAACAACTGAAAGTATGAATACATTAAGAGCCATATTCTATACTCCTTAAAATTTTAGTTTTAGTATCTACATTTTTAATCAGGTCACCGGGGTTTATTCTCTGACAATACCAGGAGAAAGGCCTGTCTCTGAAGTATGCACTCAAGAATACTCACTGAGTCTGAAGATTCAAACTGTGCTGCCTATAGAAGGCACAACTGCTTTCTTGATTAGATTTGAGGCCTGCTCCACAGGAGGGAATTCATGCCTGGTACTATAATCACAGTCAAAATCGTGGCTAAGGAAGTCACAGGCCTTAAGGGAGAACAGGCTGATGCTATATTTCTAATGGTCATGCCTACCTGCCTTCTAAATACTTTATATCCGGTAGATGTGTGTTATTCCCAACTCTGCAGTGGGTAGTGGTTAAAGCAGGGACACACTGCTCTCAAAAGTGCTGCGTGTGTGTGACTGTGAGGGCTCGGCTGTAGAAGGGACATCTGTATCTACGCTCACCCCCCAGCCGAGTTGTAGGAAACCCTGCAGAACAGAGAGCAGGAAGGGCGCAAGAGCCTGAGGAGGATGAGAATGAGGAGGAGTGCTTCACAAGATTGTTCTCTGGACAGGACACAGCTGTTTTAAACATGGACACAAAACAGCAGTGTTTACCTACCCAAGACCAAGCCCAACATGGGGGGGGGGAGACACTCCTGTTTCCCCACCCCAGTGAAAGTGCTATTGGCAGCTGATGGCTGCTCGGGAATCAAGGTCAATTTCTTTAGGATTATGGCTACTGGAAGGTGCCTTAGTGGACCACCCTAATGCCTATGAGCATATGGGCAACAGTAATTGGACTCAATGGATTACAGAATAAATAATAAGTAAATAAACCAACAGGTTTAGAGGAAGATGTGATTGGTAAGTTTTAAGAGGGGATGAATGGAACATTTGGGGATAGATATGATCAGGATATATTGTATACATGTATGAAATGTTTAAGCAATATTTTTTAAAGTCACAGCTCACCAGGAGGTAGTCATATATACCAGCTCTTACAAGCCCAGTTCAAATGGTCTGAAATAAGATGTTGGTCCTTGGTACCTGAAGTAGAGAATGAGATTGTAGTATTCTACACTAGTGTATGGATTGCCAAAGAGCCAATGAAACAAAATTCCTAGAAACCATGTTGAAATACAGAAAAGAGAAGGGCCTCCAGGTATGCCCGCCTTTAGTGAAAGAGAGAGAGAGTGGAGCTTCTATGTTTGACCCCAGCAAGAAATCAACCCAGTCGTAGCTTGAGAGCCCACGATAATTTATATGTAAGAAATAGCCTCCCCAGAGGTAGTAAGAGGGGAATTAAATCCATATGATGTAGGATATTCAGTTATCAGAGTCTCGATCCTACAAGCCAATGAGAACCCACTTCAAAGATATGCCCCCAACCCTGCCTTTAGAAAGATAGACTAACAGCTGAGAATTGATTGGTTCTGGTGTTCCCCAAGGCCTTAAAAGGAAAGGAAAAGAGGGAGAGGTGGTAAAGGGAAGGAAGGATAGAAGGAGGCAGAGACGGAAGGACAGAGGAAGGGAGGGAGGGAGGAATGGACAGAAGCATAGGGGAGGAGAAGAGAGACTGACTAGAAAGAAGAGGAAGAGAGAAGAAACTTCATGCCATAGGATAGGAGGCTGCCATGAAGAAGCTAGACTTATAGTAATCCCTCTCTGCCATCCCATGCTATGAAGCAGCCAATCTTATGTGATAAAATAAAAGGGATCTGAGTCCCTTTTATTTTAAGTCGACTCGTATCTACGTCCTATCTCTTGTGCCCCATCTTATACCTCTGTGATTGAGGTAACAGAGCATTCAAGCCAAGGGACATTAAACCAGACACATTGCTCCTATAGCAGTCTCTGGGTGTCTTTTGTAATCCCCTCCTTGATGCTGATGGATTTATTATAGCTGATCAACAAAATTGCCATTAACAAAGGTCAAAATGGCCAGATAGGCCAATTTCCCAGGCTTTAGCTGAATGTAATGCTGAACTGCCTGTTGGGTGCTTCCACCTCTCACCCTTGGATGTGATGCTGATCCTTGGACCAGCTTCATATATTCCACCATCACTTCAGTGAGGCTGACTATTTCTCACGATGCTCCTCAGGTCCCATGCTTAAAGGCTTGGGGCTGGAGGCCCTCAAGCACCTTTCTATCTTCCCCTCATCCCATTCCATCCACACAGCCCCTGTGGAAAGTAAATGAAGGGCAGTTTAGGGTAGTAGAAAATGCTAGCTACTCAAGAATCCAGAGCTCTGCCACTGGCTTTCTGTGGGACCTGGTACAACATCATCTTCCTCACTTGTCCTTATAATCATCATTCAGAAAGGAGGTTACTGGAAAAGGTTAGGGTTTTGTTTGTTTGTTTGTTTGTTTGTTTGTTTTTTCTCATTCCAGATCCCCAGATCCCCTTTAATAAGTTTTGGGAGGAGTCTAGGCATTGTGATTCTTTAACCCTTCCCCAAATGAGGCTTAAGAACTACTCTTCTGGGTTATTCAAAGGTTCCCCTTGCTCCAAGTTTTACTAAATCTCTGAAGAAGTGTGGGAATCCTTGTGAGCCTCCTGAGCTGAGAAAGACAAAAGAAGAGAGTGTCTAGAAATGGGTGTACAGCCTCATTAGGCCTCATTGGGGGACAGTCTGTCCAGCCAGTTTCCACCCCCTACAGCTAGAAGGATGTCTAGGTTCTATCAGGGCTCAGCTGGGAGGCCATTTAGTTTGGAGAATGATTTCCTCTAGGTACCTCTCAGAAGCTTCGTTCACTGATCCTGGGAACCGAGGCTTTTCATTTTAATTAGCAACATCTTATGGCTGCCTTTGGAAATGAGCCTCTGTTCTCATTTCCTCCACAGACTGTCAGCAGAGATGGTGAAGGAGGGGATGAGAAGGTGACATGGGAGCTGTTATCTGGTGTAATTTCAGGACTGGTGGGGAGCTCAGAGGATGTGAGAGTGGCTGAGATTGCAAAGGAACCAAATCATGCACTTAAGGAAATGGCTTTGTGGCTTCAAGACATGGCGGCTCAGCTTCCTGACTCTGTAGGACTGCCCTGGTACAATGGAGGAGAGTAACTGACAGGTCCACCCAGTTACAGGGACCCAGCAGGTAGATGTATCATGTCTTGAACCTCCTCAGAGGAGGGAGGGGGTACACTTTCAGCAAGTCGGCAATATATGGAGATAAACAGAGGATAGTGTTCATCTAATGCATATTTCTAAGTCTAGGCACCTATAAAGTGAGAGCGAGGGCTCTTTGGTCATATCATTAGCTCCTAGCTTATTGGAGATAAGCAGCTTCACTGAGGTGACATACATCAGTGGTTGTGTCCTGCCCTTCTCTGGTGTTCAGCAGGAGGGTAAGGCCATGTGCTTGACTCAGTCTAAAGTGCCAAATCTTGCTTTGGCATGAGATTTTAAGCAGCATGCTTCCTAGAACTATCATACGCTCTCTCTGAACACCTCTAGTTGTTTGATCTTTCCAAAACCAAGAGAAATCTTGGCCTGATAAGGACTGCAAAAAAGAAAGAAAGAAAATTCAGTGGACTGTCTTAAGCAATTAGTCAAAGCAGGACAACATGGAAAGACTCTTTGTGGATGATTCAGAATTCATATACCTGAACTGGAAAGGTGGTTTTGTGGGTAAGAGTGCTTGCTTCACAGATGTGAGTACTTGAATACAAACCCAAGACCTATGTGGTCATGTTAACACAAAATTCCACACTACATGGGAATGGATACCAGAGGATTGTTGTAGCTGTCTGGCCACCAGACAGAATATATCCTGTCTGAAAGAAATAGAGTTGACAAAGATATAGCAAGACACATGATGTCATTCTTGGGCCTCTGGTATATATACTACACACATACACAGAGACACGCACGTTTTAAGAAGGGTGTGGCTCACAAAT
Source organism: Psammomys obesus (assembly GCF_907164565.1). Lineage (NCBI taxonomy): Eukaryota > Metazoa > Chordata > Mammalia > Rodentia > Muridae > Psammomys > Psammomys obesus. Next base: position 2,686,572 of record NW_026586589.1, read on the forward strand.
CTAGTGACACTGAGCTACCTGTTTCTCCCACATGTGCTACCTATCACCAAACCACACCACCTCCATCTGCTTTATCATCCACCCTCTAATTCCATTTCCCTGTTTCACTCTTCAGGGGTCCACACCTCAGGCCTAAATGACACCATGTTTCAGGACTCAGGCTACTCTCAAGAACATCTATGTATGAGTACTGTCATTGCTGGTACCACCTTTATGTTGAGGGAGAGGCAGACATTAAGATAAATAACTTTGCAATTACATGTAAAATTATCCTAACAGTTAATGCTTGAAAAGAGAGATTAAGGGGCCAAAACATGCATAGAAAATTCTCAGAGGAGTCAATGACTGAGATGGGATTTGAGAAACTGAACGAAGCCAAGAATGGATAGGGAAAGGCCATATGGAAAACCTACAGGGACCTTCCCTAGGAAGCCTTCTGTCCTTTCGTGTGCCAGGCACTATGTAGGGTTACCATATGTCCTAGTTGGCCTGGGATAGCTCCCATATATGTTGGTTGTCTAGAGTTTAGCATTTGTCCCGAATATGTTCCAGTTTGGATGAGAGATTGTGCTGCCATCCTATAAGTGATACATTTATCAAACTTCATCATTACATTTGTGTAACTACCACACACACACACACACACACACACACACACACACAACACTCACCTATGCATAGGGCTATACCACTCAGAGTTATTTTTGTATTCATCCTTCACTGCCCAGCACACAGCACAATCCTGGCATTTATACATAGAAGATGTTCGGTAGCTGTTGCCTGAACACGTGAAAAAAAAAAAAAAAAAAAAAAAAAACAGGGAAAATGCCCTTTAAAATTCTGACACATCTTAACCCCACACCTCACCTCAGTTGTCCATATTCCATGCCTTTGTAGTCATCCAAAGCATACTTGTGCATATTTTGAGTTTTTCTAAGGGCCAAGGGATCTGAAGTATTTTTACCATCGTCTGACTTGGCCCCAGAAGTTGACAAAAGTATCATCTCATTAGAGGCTATTTGAATAGAAATTATAGGCTTGTTCTTGGAGTGCGGACTTGAGAGCACTTCATAAGACAATCACTGCTAAATACCCAAAGAGGAACACCCTTATTGGCTTCTAAAAGCCAATCTCAGGTCAAAGTAACCTAAATTCCTCTCAATACAATTAGAAGCTCAATAGGATGAGAGAAACAACAAGCTTCCAAGAACATGAGGACCTTAAAGGAATGATAAATAGCACCACTGTGTCCTACAGGGCCATAGGGGAGGTTGGATAATTATAGTATAAATCTATGGATCTCATAAAGCGTATGGAGTACAAAGCCACCCAAGCTGGATGGAGAATAATCAGCTCCCCCCCACCCCCCGTCAAGAGAAAAGGAATCAAATTCAGAGCTGTCAGCTACTCATGGTTCCCCCTTGTACTTTTCTGTCCTTTCTGGTTCAGTTGAGGGTTGGAAACAGGCACGGGCTTGTGGACTTCATCTACTTGGGGCTCCCAGACTTCCTTAATGATGGGTCTTCCAGATCTCTGAAAGTACTTTCTTCTTTCCGAACCTCCTTCATGTTCCTCCTCCTTTAAACACTTTCAGTATACACATACACACACACACACACACACACACACACACACACACGAGAGTGGGAGAGAGGAAGAGAAAGAGAGAGAGACTGACAGACAGAGACAGAGCGACACACAGAGAGAATTATCACTTTGTCTAATTTCTCAAACCATGTCCATAAATCAAACCAGGAACATGAATGTATGGTGTGAGCTGAGGAAAACCAGGGCAAAGTGACACAAGTTGTCAGGGTGAGCTTCTCTCTTGGAGCTTATATAGAGGAAACCTCTTCCTCCCTGACCCAGAGCTTAGGCATTCAAGTCTTTGTTTGCTATGGAGAAAGAAACAAAACCAAAATAAAGAAGAAGAAGAAGAAGAAAAAGAAGAAGGAGGAGGAGGAGGAGGAGGAGGAGGAGGAGGAGGAGGAGGAAGAAGAAGAAGAAGAAGAAGAAGAAGAAGAAGAAGAAGAAGAAGAAGAAGAAGAAGAAGAAGAAGAAGAAGAAGAA
>NW_026586589.1:2688651-2724848 GCF_907164565.1 Psammomys obesus
AAGAAGAAGAAGAAGAAGAAGAAGAAGAAGAAGAAGAAGAAGAAGAAACCTCTTCTGGCCTGTCTGTATAATTTCTTGAAATTTTGTTCCCTATCCTCTCTTGTCTTCCTCTCAACTCTGAGAATCTTAGAGACAATAAAATCATGTCTTCCCCATATCAATGTTTTAAACTGTTGTGGACAACAAAAGATCACATCATCCAACAAATGTGTGAATTAAAAACAAAAAGGGGAAAAGGTGATAAAGCAGGTTCTTCATCTAATCCGGATGCGAAAGCATCATAAAAATAATGGGAAATACTGGTTTCGATGTATTTTTTTTCCTTTCCAGAAAAATGAAAGATTATCAAAGGATGGAGATCTAAGAGCCTCTCCCACCTTCACACCCTCCCCCTTGAAAGGCTCAGGAAAAGTGCCATAGCTGGTGTAGGAGGATGCTTCTCTGAAGCTTCATTTGCCACAGTCTAAGTGTCTAGGTGACTCCTGGGGAAAGAAAAACAAGGAGACCACATTTTGTCTTCAGACAAGTCCCGGCCTGGTGAGTATCTTGATGTACAGCTGTCCACCAAAGCAAGCTGTAGCCCCTACGTTGGAAGGCATCTATTATTACTTTTTGGGGAGCTTTGCTATTGTTTTGGTTTGTTTTAAGATGGGGCCTCATGTAGCCTAACCTAGTTTCAACTTACTGTAGAGCTGAAGCTGGCCTTGACCTCTCAAATTCCTTCCTTCTAGCTCCCTGAGATTCCAGGTATTAACCACCATACAGTATTCAGCATCTTTTCTCCCCACCTCCTTACCTACCCCACCCCACGCAGGAGCCGATACATTAGTGAAAACTTGAGTGGGTGTTCTCTGAACAGGCTGGAATTCCAAAGAGAAAGGAAGAATGTGGGCAGAGGCAGAATGCAGCAATGAGATGAGGAATGGGACAGGGAATAATTAGACCTTCCTCTATCTCACCACCTTAGACCACATAAAGGACCCATGGGGACCCTTATTGGCATTGTTGGGCAGTGGCTTAGCAATTCTATCTTATGAAATCGCCATCTCTCTAAAATACAAAGTATCTCCTGAGAAGTTCTGATTCATTCTTAAATTGAGCTGATTTTTAAATCATACTTTCACCCCAAAATACCATAACCCAGTTCTTCAAAACAGATATATGTGACCAGCCTGCCTCTTCCCACCGTCATCCCAGTGAGTGGAAAGCACCGTAATGAGAAGATCTTCTCTAGACTCACACTAAGTAGCCTCCCCTGCTGTGATACCTGTTCAAGATCATAAGGCTCTTCTGTCTGGGAGCTCACTCCTCCTGACAGAAATTAAAGTTTCAAGCCATGAGAACCATTTTTTCAAGATAGGTACCCATATTCAATACCTGTCTGTGGCCACCAAATTCAAGAAATTGTTCATCAGTGCCCTATGGTTTAGTGATCTTCACCATATTCCTGGACAAGAGACTGAGCCCTAACCCAGATCCTAGGCTGACTCCTGATATAGCCCAGACTTGTGCCCCAAAATGATTCGTATATTTACGAGGAAGGCTCACCGTCTTCCTCTCTAAACACCTCACAAATTTGTTTCCTTTATCATATGAATCACAGTGAAGGAAGGCAAAGATGAGATCTCATTCAGCTGTCTTTCCCAGATGCCAAAATAGGAGCTGATTCCAAAGAGGTATTAAATAAATGTTAATTAAATCCATGAAAGAAAACTTGAAAGGATGGATGGATGGATGGATGGATGGATGGATGGATGGATGAATGAATGAATGAATGAAGTGGTTCTAAGTGAAAATAGTTGGCTTATCTTGGTATTCTACTAACAAGTCAATATCTCAAGGCATGGGGACATACCTGTTTTCAAAATGTCCATCACTCATCTCTCCTCCCAGGAGCTTCAAGCTCTCATTTCCTGTGACTTATCAATATTCCTGTCACTGAGCTTAACTGTATAGCGGACAGCTCCTCCAGAGTTAAATGACAGGCCATTGGAAACTAACGAGGTGAGAAATGTTCCCACTGTGAGTGCACTAGTGTCCACAGTTGTGCTTGTCACACCTCTGGTATTCCAGGAAAGGTCTCCTGAGGTCCCCAAATGAAGCAGTGGTAGCAAGGTAGAAAAACAGAAAACGCTTAGGTTTTGAAAGAAGGCCAGAACTCTACTTCCTGTTTGCCATTGTTTGTGTCATTGTCCCACCACTGTAAAGAGGGAGCCTGTAGGGTACCTGAAGCTGTACTTTATAATTAATGATCCAGGAAATTCTCAAAAGCACAGAGTATGAATTCCACCCCAGAGTCTCTGGCTGTGAAAGGCAGAATCTGGATATTTAAAAAAAAAAAAAACAAAAACAAAAAAAAATATGTATTCAAGAAAAGATTGCAGCTGACATAGTTATTCTCAGGGCCGAAACTCTAACTTAAGAGTCAGCAAACTAGGATCCGAGAGCTATAGGAAGCTTGCTATTTACTTTGGAAAGGAAGGGTTCATGGGTGCACAGCCACACCTCCTTCACATGCATGCTGCTCGTGGCTCCTTTCTCCCTGCAGTGCTAGAGCTGAGTATGACCCCAAATACCTGTTCTGTGGCCCTTCTAGCCATTTTTTTAAAGGCAAAATTGGGCTTAGCTTTATCTAGAGTTAAAAACTGCAAACACAGCACTGTTCTCTGGGGAGGAGGGAGCCTTTATGTGGAAAGCCAGGGCTCTCCATGCCTGAGCTCAGGCTCCTGTAGGTGGTGCTGGGATTGACAGGCACAGATGCACAGTGAGGATGGGAGGCTGGGGTCCCACGGACAAATTAAGCTCTTGTCCTCAACTCAAGGCCAGGTCCTGGTTAAGGGTTGGGAAGGGTGTACACAGAGATGAGTTGGCCTTTTTGGTTTACTTTTGCTATTGTGATTTGCTTTGTCTTGGTGGGTTTTTTTTCTCCCTTCCAATTGCCCCTGTCCTCCTCACCACTATTCTCTCCCAGTTTCATGTGTTTTTTTGTTTGTTTGTTTTTGTTTTTGTTTTTGTTTTTTTAACTGACTGAGTGCACTTAGTGATGCCTGTATATTCCTAGGCGTAGGGACATCTACTTGAGCACTGGTAGCCTCTCAGGGCCCTCAACCTTAAAGGAAACTGGCTCTCCCTCTCCCATATGCCCTCATTGGCCATACCTTCTCAGCTAGATATGAGGACTTCATAACCACCTCCACCTCCGTGATGGGATTTTGTCTGGCCGTGCTCTGCATCCTGCTGCAGCCTCTGAGGTCCTATGTGCAACTACTCAGTTCTGCCTGTAAGGATGCACAGCCTCTGGCTCTTAATCTTTCTACCCCTCCTCTCAGATGATCTTTGGGAGGAGGAGTATGATATTGATGTGCCGTTTAGCGCTGAGGCTTCTTGTTTTTAAATGTCTGCACCGCTACCCTTGCCAACAAACAATGAGAGAGGAGAGAGAGAAGAAGCTGGCTTGTGGGGAACAGCAATTCAGAACTTCAAAGGCTTCAAAAGTAAGAAAGTAGAGTCATTAATTTTGGGCTACAGCCAGGGTGTCCAAGGGCATAGGTCACCCAAGATCATCTGCCTTATCCGTCACTCTGTGGACCTGAGACTTCTTCTTCTCTTGGAAGTGCACCATCTGCCCTGTGCATAGAGGTAGACAGAGCTGACGGTGGGTCCAGAGTGGCTAGCTGGGCATTCATGAGCTTTAGCCTGCCACCGTGCTCAGCACCCCCCCTCAGGAGACCATCTGTGCCAGGTCCAGTATCTGTGGACTTCCATGTCCACAAGGGTATGTTATCCCAGATGTTCAGGAGCAAACTGCAGTAAACACCAGGAGTCCAGACAGATTTGCATTACTTAAAAAATGACTTGAAACGCACACACATGTCAATCAATGTAATCTGTTCAGCTGGCAAATAAAACCAGGCCTCGGGGAAATTTCAGATCAAACATATTCACCAGGAGCCAAACAATCTGGGGGCTTTGTCTGAAATAGCTGTTGCTGCCAGAGAGTTGGGGTCATGTGGCCTTACCACAAACATACAACACCGGGTCATTTGAAAGCAGCACAACTCTCTACACGAGAAAAACTGTGACTTTGTTCTGATATGGTATCAAAGTATATTTTAATTTAATTTGTACGCATGGACCAGTCACGTGTCTGCATAGAAACCCACACGCTCAGGAATTAAGGGGTGTGTCACCTTCTGCACCCCTCCCTTCTGTCCCCTAAATTCAATACTATACCACCAGTCTACAAAGGATGGGGCAGCCGCCATGACTGCTGGGTAACTCTGGCCACACAATCCACCCTCCCAGGTGCTCATGGCTAAGACTGGCAGACTGAGGATCACAAAAATCAACTGAAGAAGAGTAAGGCAATGAGACACCTTCCAAAGCTAGGCCCTTTCAAAGCAAGACAGGGGTGGGGAGAAGGGGGTGGGGTGAATTGTCATAATCTGCTTTCCTCCTCACTCTTTTACCATTTCCCTACCTTGATAGCTGAGGTTACCATCCCAACAGACCTCTATACCCAGTTTTGCATCTGACTAGCTCTGCTTGCAGGAACCTGAACAAAACAGCAGAAATCAATATTCCTCCCCCTCCATCTCACTGGAGCCCAGACTCTGCCCACTTTTGAACCACTGTAAGTGACAAGCAAGGGCTCAGGACTGTGGCCTCAGTGGTTGCTGGTCTCTGGCGATGCTGAGATAAGATCAGTGCATTCCTCAGCGTCTTGTAAATAACCTCAGAGTCTCTCCTGTGTGATGCATTTGCAGCAGCTAGGCGAGCTATCTTTCTCCCATTTACTTCTCGCCAGGTGGCGTGGATGCAGGCTTTTCTCCGCCTAGTTGAGCTGGTGCCTCTCAACAGGGAGTGCTATTTTCATAAATTTGTGTTTTTGGATCACCCACAGCTCAAAGCCCTGCTTTTGGTGTGTCAGTAATAGCTGGCAGGTCTCTCTCAGGGGCACAGTGACTCAATCATGGACACAGTAGGTCTTGCCCTAAGCACAGCATCACAGCTCAGCCCACACTCTTCTCTGTGATTCAGGACCGTTCCCATCTCCTGCTCCACTCAGGGCTCCAGTCACTGCCCCTTGAATGTCTCTCTGTGCAATTAACTAGACAACTGAGTTGAACTCACAACTAGAAATAGACATATTCCATCACACACACACACACACACACACACACACACAAAAAAAAAATAGTCACTGTGATGCTGTGGGCCAGAGTGCATATTGAATTGAGAACGCAGGAAAAAAAAAATGACTTAAAAAAAAAAAGCTCAGTTGTTAGAGTGCTTGCCTGTGAGTGCAAGGGCTGGAGCTTGATGCCTAAAACCTGCACAAAAGAGCCAGGAGTGGTGGCCTGTGCCTGTAAAGGCAACACTGGAGAGACAGGGGCAGTCCATGAGGCCCACTTGCCAGCTAGTCTAGCTGAATTGGAAGCCCTGAGCTGGGAAAGGAGCCTATCTCAAAAACAGTAAAGTGAAAAACACCCAGGAAATGACTCCCAAGTTTGTCCATGAGGGAACATGTGTTCCCATACTCATCCCACACATGCAGAAATTGGGTGAGGTGCACACTGCCAAGATTCCATGCCTAATGAGGGAGACAACAGTGTACAGAGCTCAGAGCCGTTAGAAGTACGGATCACAGAAAGACTTCTTTCTTTAGTTCAAAGCTGAGCCTCCCCCCGCCCAGATTTGTGACCCAAGACAAGCATACACTCACTATTCAAATCAGAAAATGACATATGAGTTCCCTTTTATCACTGTGACCAAAGTATCAGACTTAAACAATTGAAGGGGATTGTTTTAGCTCACATTTCAGAGGGTTGGTCTGCATGGTGGGAAAGGCACGATGGAGTGGCAAACTCATCAAGGCAAGGAGGAGTGGAGAAAAGAGTAATGCCAGTTCCTCTGGCTTTGGCCTTTAATTCCATGCAGGACTCTGTCCCAGGGAAAGGGCCACCCACACGGTCTCCCTCAGACTTCTAGAAACACCCCCATAGACACACACAGGAAACGTGCCTCGGTCTCCTCTAAATCCAGTCAGGCTGGTAAAGGAGACTACCCATTACATCTACATAGAGGTAGATGTCGGCTATAGTGGGTGTTTGTAAATGCCTGTCCTCTGGAGGAGATCAGATGTCCCAAGAAACAGAAACTGCATCTTACAGAGATCAATAGCAGAGGAGATTCCTCTCCCACTCACGACACAGTTGCTCAAATCCAGAAATGGCAAAAGAGCACTGCTGAGATCCACACAGTGATAGTGAGCAGAGCCTATTCAGGTTGTTCATTAAACACCTATGGAGTTTCTGCAGGGTCGGATGATAGGATATGGGGAAAAGAATCCACACTGGGCCTGCAGAAGAAAACCTACAATGTGAAGCTGCCTGAGTGCAGGCTGGTGAAGGTCTGGGTTGTAATGGGGAGCACCACACAGGGAGCACCAGCTTACCTTCCCTTATGCCCTTTTAAACTTGCAGGTAGATTCCGACTGCTGTCTGAGAGCCAGCCTTTCCTGCCCTTTCTTTAGGATGAGATGTCCCAGGCTACTACTGAGTTTCTCCTCAGCTCTGAAATCCCTTGTGGAGAGGTTCAAAACCCAGCAGGATGACAGTGGTACTTGTGAAAAGTGTATTTTTGAGTCCTAGCCTCCCAAGATGTTTACCTCGTGTCCAATCATTTGCATTTTCAGCAAAGTCCCCCCCTCCCAAGAACTCACTCTGAGTAATACTCTGGGAAGAGGGAAGCATTGTTAGTTTGAGTTGGGGAGTGGCAAGTAGCCCTGGAGACAGATTTTTTTTTATAGAAGTTGTGTTTTATAGAAGAAGGTTCATATTTCCTTTCTGAAGTCTGTTTGTGGAACTTGCTTTCAGCCCAGCAGAAGTTAAGGTGCTAACCGAGGGCCTTCTGGCTTAATTACAAACAGATAATGGACTCCAAGCCAACCTTAGTCTTTGTTTTCACAAGCAAGACCTACTTGATATATGCATGGTCTTGGGTTTTGTTTTTTGTTTTTTGTTTGTTTGTTTGTTTGTTTGTTTTTTCTGATTTTTCTGAGCATCTATTATGTCCAAGCAACTTCAGTTTACATTGTTTCATGTGAACCCTAGAAGAAGTGAAAGCTATTATCCAGTGTTTGGTTCGAAGAAGTCAAGCTAGGACTTCAAGCTATGTTGTGCACATGAATGGAAACGTCACAGTAAACTGATTACTTTTTATTATTGATATGTAGTGACGGATTTAACCCAAAGCCACAGAGCTAATGGATGTCCCAGTTATAGTTTGCTGTATAACAAACTACCTGCCCTAAAACTTAGTGGCATTTTTTTTTATGTTCATGTACTCTATAGTGTGGGAGAGTGAATGATCTATGTTCTTTGATGCCTGAGGCTTTAGCTAGGAACCCAGGAAATCAAAAGATTAGATGGCTGCTGGTTGGTATCATCTGGAGGCATCTTGGCTTAGTGTCTGGTGTTAATGATAATGGTTTTCAGGATGGACTTATGTGGGGCAGTTAGCCAGAATTCCCACACGTGGACTATTCATGTGTCCTGAACTCCTTCACAACATGGTAGCCTTGGCCTTCCTACACAATGGCACAAGGCACAAAATATAAGCATCTCTGAAGAACCAGAGAAGAGCATTTTCAGTGTGAAAACCTCATAACTTCATGGTCTTCCTACTCTGCCAGTCAACCTGTCACTAAGGCCAACCATGATTCAAAGAGAAGAGATATGGACCCCACCTTTCTGAGGAAGGAACATCAGAATTCAGGGGCTTGGTTTAAAATGTAGACATGACAGAGCCAGAGTCTAGGCTCAGAGTCTAGAAGTGTTGACTCCCCACTGAGAAAAACATCATGCTCTGATTTTGTTGTGAATCCTTCTAGGTCTTTTCTCAACCCCCTTTAGAAAGTTCCCATTCCCTGAGGTGTTTGGGGAAGTTTGTTGTTGTTGTTTGTTGTTATTGTTGTCATTGTTTTACAAGAAAGAGCTGCATAGGTTGGAACTTTGGACTACAAACTATATAAGCCAATGGGTAAGCTAACTACCTAGCCTGTCTCCTGCTGTGTTCTTCTTTGGTCCAACACAAGAGAACATTGTAATTCCCATTCCTATCTTTTCCAGAGCAAGTCCTGAACAACTGTTTATATTGAGGCAGGACTAGGAGGGGCTTACCCATTTCAAAGAGAGTCCCAGGAGCAGTCATCACATGAAGTATACAGCCTTTCCTCAATATATAAAGGTTTGCAAGGCCACAGGGCATGACTGTCATTCAGGAAAGATGACTAAGAAATCTTCCCTGTGAGCCACCAAGCATAGCTGCTTAGTGAAAGCCCCAAGTTTTAGGATTTTGTCTATGTCTAGAAGTAGAAGGTATGTATTTACATACCCTAAGCTTTGTGGGAAGCTGGTGAATCCCAATGCTAGCACAGGCACACTGAGAGATATACAAGGTATCAAATGCCTGCACTGACCGATCACACTACCTATCTACCTTAGTTTTCGCCAAAGAATGGGTAAAGGAGGCCAATTCACCACCAGATTGTCATGTAACAGCACAAGTGGGGCCAACCATGTGATCAGGACATGTGACAAGCTGGAGGGAAGGGCCTGGTAGTCTCCTTTGAAAGAGTCCTGTACCCAGAAGCCAGTAAGTTTTGAAACAGCTCAGACAACCACACCCTAGTAGTGTATACATCCTCAACCAACATATGCCTCTCCCTCCAGACCTCACTGTGTGAGAGGACTGGGCTGGCCTTACTACCTGCCTCCTCATCACAGCCCACATAATGGCAGTATTTCTGAACATCACCCAGTGAGCTGTACAAGAGCATGTCCCACTTCTGGTCTCAGTGATGCTATATAGCTGACACAGTCTGGTGTGCTTAGAGCAAACCCTGATGGGCTGTGTTGATCCCAACAAGTCACTTGTCTGCATTAAGCTTCTGTTTTCAGATTGGAGGACCTTAGCAGGGCTGAAGCAAGAATTAGTCAAGATGATACAAGTCAATACCTAGCTTACATGTGCCAATTGTTATGTGACACACTGACAGTATCAGGTGTCCTACATCATCGCAGAGAATTCTGGGACTCAGCTACCATGGCTGCCCTGGAGGGAGTGAGGAACAGGAACTCTATCAGAGAGGTGCTGGGTCCCTCAGGCACACTTCTGTGGCTTCAGGCAGATACAGAAATCCTGTAGCGCCCTTCCATACAACCCCCAACACAGTTATACACACACTTTCGTGTGACACCGGTTTTGATGTGTACATATAACCCGCGCTGTTCTTCCTCAGCCTGGCAAAATGAATTGATCAAGAGTCAATACAGATTCTAATTATGGAATCCACATGGAAAGAATGATAGTGGGAGATGAGGAAGGAAGAGCAGGTCCTTGATGGGTGCCTGTAATGAGGTGTCGCTGGTCTCCTCTCCAAGTCGCTTATAAACATGACCTCACATCCGCAGCTGTCAGCATGCCTACCAGAGCTTAATGAGCTGCTCTTTCCTGCCCTGGGGTTAATGTCAGAAGCTGATCACATTCTCTGCTGAGAGTGGCAATGCCTGATGGTTAGTGAGTTTCATCTACAAATATCCCCATTCTCTCAGGAAATGCATTTTCCCAAAACTGCTGGCATGATGTGCCCTGACTTTCCCATCCGAGCCTCCTGATACCCGCCAACTACATTACAGCATTGGCCACCTGGAGTCTCTTCACTTGGGTGGATAAGAAGAAGATTGGCCAGGCCTGAAGCTTGACTCCAGAATAAAATGATTAAGATGGGGGACTCAGCGTCTGCCTTTTCATGGCTGACCCTTCTGTCACTATTTCCAGTCCAGGTGACAGCTATCTAATCCTCAGATATCTCATCTGAGAATTGGGAGCAATAATAGTTCTGGTGTAACGAACAAACAAAAATCACCTTTCCCCTTGGAGAGACTCTGCCCTGAATGGCTTCACACTGGCTCCAAATAACTGAAGCAGGTAAGCAGGTGACCCGAGGAGACCTTCCCAAAACCTAACTGAAGACTCTTGATCAATGGGTAGGCAGTGAGAATTGACTAGTGGGTTCATTCTCGGCCAGTCCTAAATGGAAGCTGCAGTTCTTCGTTAGCCCGTAGCATTTTTTCCCCTAGCACATTCACTCTGCTCCATGGTGTTTTCCTTTCAGAAAGCCAAAAGATAGTGTTAGTCTTTCCACTGTCTGCTTATTCTTAAAAAAAAAAAAAAAAAAACAACAACAACAACAAACAAACATTATTTGCTGATAGGGAGGGTAGTGACTTCCTCAGGGTGTCCTCACCCCCAGGATCTGTTAGATTACATAGAAGAAAAAAAAAGAAAAGAAAAGAAAAGAAAGAAAGCAAGATTGAAAGATTGAAAGACTGTAAGATTACGTTTGCTAATAAGATTGCAGAGACCAAAATGAATGGTCCAAGTGGACCCATTATAATCACAGCCATCTTTAAAAGTAAGGAGGGAAAATGGCTTTGAAGGTAGAAAAGAGCAAGAAAGTTGTAGACAACTTTTAGAAGCTGGAGAGAGGAAATATGTGCCTTCCCCTTTAGCTTCTAGAGAAGAAGGTAGACTGCTCACTCCTTAGTGGAAGCCCTATCAGACTCTTGCTCCTAGATTGTCAATACAATAAATTCTTGTGCTGTGAGCCACCACATCTATGGTAATTTGTCATAGCAGCAGTAGGAGATGAGCTGGAGAAGCAAGAGCTGACCTTTCCATAACTAAGCACTAGGCTGGGCATCGTGACCAGTGCCTAGCACATGTTCTTTCAGGTGGCGTGTGTCTGGAATGACTTTCATCTAGAAAACCAGAGCAAACCTGAGCCTAAAATGTTCATAAAATCCCAGTTCTGAGTCACCAACCATTTGGGGCATTCATTCCCAGCAGCCAGCTCTTCTCCAAACACAAGCTTTTTCACAGTAGCTATCTGCCAAGGATGCTGAAGAGGCCAGCCTCTATTCTATCCAGACTCCCAAGGTCTTGGCCCTCTGCTCATCCTGGAAACCAAACACTCTACACTGTCCTTATTCATCTGGTTCTTCAGTTCACTGTGGCCTCCTCGGGGGTGAGGACAACAGATGTTTACCCCTCTGTCCTTGTGCCTGGTTGTGACATGTGGATCTCAGTAAGACTTCATTACATGAATGAGGGGTGAGATTACAAATCAGTGTTATTTGTTTCTCTAAAATTACGATCTCTCTACCACAAGGCTAAAAAGAGCAGGTTGGGCATTTTCCATTGCGCATCCTCCTCCCAGCCTTGCCCACTGCAGTCAGACCTGATTTCTCTAGCAACTGCTACTGGAGCTTAGAGCAAATCTCATTAAACTTCTTAATGATGAATAAATCAATTATCCCACTTCACTGAAAGATGATCAAATTGGCTTGTGCATTGGTAAGGATAAAGCTAGACTATGCTGTGGTCACAAATTAATCCTGAAGTCAGTGGCTTAGCAGAGCAGCTGTCCACTTCTCAGTTCCAACATGAATCCACCACGGTAGCCCAGAAGGGGGCTCTGCTCCATATAGTCACCTAGGGAGCCAGCAGGATAGAAGCTTCAGCATCTTGCAGCTGCTCAACCTGGAACACATAATCTCCTGGGTCATCAAAGAAGGGCAAAGGGAGAGCACAAGAGGTCTCACCCTGCTTGCCTCTGCTCTATATTTTAGTCCAGAAGTGGTACAACTTCTCTCTACATTTAGTCCACTAGCTAAAGTTAATCACACATTTTGCACATAATTGCAAAGAAAGCTGGGAAACAAACTATTCTTTTTTTTTTTCTTTCTTTCTTTTTTTTCGTATTTTATTTTTTTCTTATCAGTTACATTTTATTAACTATGTACCCCAGCCGTGTCCCGATCCCTCATTCCCTCCCAGTCCCTCCCTCCCTCCTCTCCACCATGCCCCTTGCCAAGTCCACTGATAGGGGGGACCTCCTCCCCATTCATCTGATCCTGTTTTATCAGGTATCCTCAGGACTGGCTGCAAAGCTCTCCTCTGTGGCCTAACAGGACTGCTCCTCCCTTGGGGGGTGGGGAGGCCAAAGAGCCAGCCATTGAGTTCCTGTTAGAAATAGTCCTTGTTCCCCTCACCATGGGAAACCAATTGGTTACTGAGCTACCACAGGCTACATCTAAGCAGAGGTTCTAGGTTACATTCATACATGGTCCTTGGTTGCATGTCAGTCACAGAAAAGACCCTGTGCCCAGATATCTTTGGTCCTTGTGGAGCTCCTATCCTTTCCTCATCAGTCTAACTCCCCTTCTTTCTTATGATTCCCTGCACCCTGCCAAAGGTTTGGTCATGAGTCTTTGCTTTGAAAACACCGCTAGTTAGAGTCTTTCCAATGCGCTCAGTAGACTCCTGTCAATGTTCAATGCGTATTCCATCTGTCTTTCAAAATGAGGATTGATAATCTTACCCCATGTCCGCTCTCTTGATTATCTTTTTTAGGTGTATAGATTTCATTATGTTTATTATATCTTATAGGTCTATATAAGTGAGTATATACCGTGTTTGTCTTTCTCCTTCTGGGATATTTCACTCAAGATGATCTTTTCTAGATTCCACCATTTGCCTGCAAATTTCATGATTTCCTCTTTTTTGATTGCTGAGTAGTATTCCATTGTGTAAAAATACCACAATTTCTGTACCCATTCCTCTGTTGATGGACATCTGGGTTGTTTCCAGGTTCTGGCTATTACAAATAAAGCTGCTATAAACATGGTTGAGCAAATATCCCTTTTGTGTACTTGAGCAAACTTTGGGTATATACCTAGCAGTGGTATAGCTGGGTCTTGAGGAAGCACTATTCCTAATTGTCTTAGAAAGCGCCAGATAGATTTCCAGAGTGGTTGTACCAGTTTACATTCCTTCCAGCAGTGGAGGAGGGTTCCCCTTTCTCCATAACCTCTCCAGCATGTGTTGTCCCTTGAGTTTTTCATTTTGGCCATTCTGATGGGTGTAAGGTGATATCTCAGGGTCGGGAAACAAACTATTCTTATGGGTCTAACAGGAGGGGAAAGTGACCAATGTCCTCTACATAAGGAATATTATTAAGATACCTCCTTAAAGGAACGTCATGTCTAGAACAGTGTGTCCGAAAATACAATGAAGAAATATTAGTTTGGCTAATGTTTGGCTAATCAAGATTCATGAGCTAGAGATGTAGCTTCATTGGCAGATTTCTTGCCTAGCATATGCAAGGCCATGTGTTTACTTGTTAGCATTTCATACAACAGGCATGGTGGTGTTCACCTGTAATCCTAGCATGTGGGGAGGTGAAGGGGAAAGAATCAGGATTTCATGGTCATTCTCAGCTCCACTGAAGATTTGAGGGTAGCCTGTATCCTCATTTTCTTGAGCTGAATTTATAGTTTAGTGGAAGAGCATTTGATAGCTTAAGGCCCTGGGTTCCATCAGGGGGATTCTCAGTCTTCATTTTACTTCCCCAGAATCTGACTTGATTTGGTGGGACTTGGTAAGGGTTTGGGGAAGGGGTAAACCTAGGCATTTTTTTGCACATTCCCACATGAAATGCAGGTGCTTTTTGTATACACTGCGAGAATCAATGCATAATGACTGGGTCCACCAAACCAGCCATTTCCTTTTAAGATAGGTAGAGTTGTGGACTTGTCCCTCTTACTCCCTGAGGGCATATGCTCTCACATAGATTGCTCTGAGAGGCTGTGAGTTTGGGTAACCTAGAACCACATAGTGGGCTGGGATCTGCTTCAGATATTCCTCCAGGGAAAATACAGTTGAAGACATGTAAAATCTGTTAAAGGGACAGTTGCAGCCTTGTGATGTTGCTCGTCCTCATGCAAGTACCTGTTCAGGTATGAGGACTGTGGTCCTGGACAAAGTATAAGTGTTCTGTAGCTATTTCCTCCAAATTGAAATATTTTCTCCTGGAGGGAGGGGGAGACTCATAAGATCTGGGTAGTGAATAAAACTTAAAAGGCCCAGGAAGATTCTGAAACCTACATGATTCTCAAAAGCCTTCTCCAGAGTTACCAAAACAATAGCAATTGCTGCAGAGAGGAGACAAGCAAGCTGTCTAAAATTCTACAGGAACTCTAGGAATATGTCTCTTGTGAGTCATCACCCAAGCAGGATATGCTTTTTGGTGAGACACTGCCTCGGAGTTATTCATGTTCCTGTAAGTAACCCCTTGACTCATGCTCCTACAAGCAGCTACCAATAAACTCACTAGTTGACCAAAATAAGTATAGAATCATTTCTTTGGTCTGTGATCAATGCCTTATCTGGGGTCAACAGACCTCTGTCCAGGAAAATTCAAATAGCAACAAGCTTCTAGGAACCAGAAAATAATCCAAAATTAGCTGTATAGATAAAAACGCTAATTGGCGTTAAGGCTGGTGGCAACATGTTAATAAGATAATGTCCCAGAGGAGAGGTACCTTATTTCATGCAACATCTGTAGTAACATTCAACTTGGCCACATCTGGTTTGAGGGAAGTTCCCTGCCGGAGAACAGGTCTGACGAACACCTAGTGGCCTAGCGGCCAAAGTAAGCAAGATTCCAAGGATCACACAAAAGACAGGAGCGACTGGGAACTATTCTTTAAAGACAAGATGAAGAAAGGGGAGCTAGGCTGAGGCATACCCAAAGAGAGGATGCTCGTGAAGGGAATGAATGATACCAGGGTAAAGGACATTTAGTCTATTCGGGGTTTTGCTGCATGGAAGCAACTGTACTAATCTCCAAGAAACTCTCCAGGGATCACCAATGCTTGGCAGAGTAGCTTTTCTTTGTAAAGAGCCTAAGTTCTATATCAAGAGTATAAAGCCAATTCCAATAAGCCATTCTTCCCAGCTTTATGCAGGACACTCCACAGCCTACAGGCATTGGACTTAAAAATAGTCCCTGGAGAACTGCTGCACCTGGGTGAGCAGAGACATAGCATGTGGAAATAGCAAAGAGGAGCAAAAGGCAGAACTGTGAACTATTCAGGAAGGGACATGGGAGACCTGCTGATAAACGCAGATCAAGTGGCACCTAGGATCTGTCCTAATGTTAGAGTAGGGGCTTAGAGGATGTACACAGGCAGGAAGGTACTAAACCTCCTGGGTAATTTGGAGTATACCATCACGTAAACAGATGGGCATAGGAATAAGGCAGCAGTAACAGTAATAGTAAATAATAAAAAATGTGGGCCTACTATGTGTACATCTTATACTTAGCACTTTACATATATTAATTTATCCTCCAAAGAATCCATGATGTGGTTGTATTTGTACTTACTACTTTTTATTTTTTATTTTACTTGTTTATTTATTTTGTTTATTTTTTGAGACAGGGTTTCTCTGGGTAGCCTTGGCTATCCTGCACTCTCTTTCTAGACCAGGCTGGCCTTGAACACACAGCAATCCTCCTGCTTCTGCCTCCTGAGTGCTGGGTTTAGAAAGTGCAACACCACACCTGGCTTTATACTTGTCTTTTATGGAAACTTAAGACCAGAAAGAGTGAATGCAGAAAACCCTGGCAGAGTCAGGATTTGAATTTAGGCAGCATGCCTTCAAGGTCTATGTTCTAAACCACTGCCCTTTGATATATGTAAAAGTGTTTTACTAAATAAATGGTAAAGTGCTGAACAATGAAATGTAACACCAGGCTCCTGGCTGTCTAGACAAGTTATTAAAGCAGAAGAAAGTAAGAGGGGGAAAAAAATCAAGAACTGAAAATGCAATTTAAAGAAATTGCTACTTAACCTGTGACCTCCCCCTAGGTGGGAAGAAGTATACATCATGCCCAGCATCGTAGTCATGCTTCCCAATAACAACTGCTGACCTAGGTGCTTCTCTATTGCAGATTGCAAACATCAGTCAGTCCTTAGAAGTAAGTCTCTAAGAGCCAGACCAAGCACACTCTATACCCAGACCATTACAGAGCCAGACACCGAAGATAACAACAGAGGCATACAGGATCGTACGAGCTTGGGGTCATTCAGTACAGATGGATGACAGAGTCTCAGTTTAAGGAGACAAACAGCCAAGGGCAACATAGAGACATGACCAGAAGGCACAGTGAGAACAAAATGTTGACACATTGGCATACCTAGAAACTGAGAGTCCTGTCATAGTCAGAAACATGAACATCAGTCCCAAACAGTCTAACCAAATCTGTAGTTTGACCTGCCAGAAATGGTCCAGTACCAGATGCAACTGAAACCCTTCCTCTGAGTGACTAGAGCTCATAGGTCACACACAGCAAATAGAGGGTTTCATGGCACCATAGCCAGAACGGTCCCCGGTAGAGCTGCTCTGTGTGGTCCTATGTCTCTGCCAGGCTTGGGAGATACCTCTGCAACCTGTGAAGCAGGCGTTCCTGATTTCTGTGTCTACATTTAGTCTTTGTTGATATATTTATGTCAAATCTTGATCATCACACTTTCCTACAATTTAGGATGTTTTCTTCCAAACACATTAAATTAAACACATGTTATTGCTAAGAAACTGAGTTCTCGATTTGCACTGTTTTGTACTCATTCCTTAAAATATCTTGATGGCATCTCATCATCAACTACGAAATTGGCCTTCATGATTTTCTTGTGTGGACCAGGAGAAAAGGCAAATTGGATTTCCTGGGGCCCCCTTTAGAGATGGTGAGCCCTCTCCACTCACATCACAATAGACATTTATTTTATTCAATAGACATTGGGAAACCCAGAGAAGCCAAAAGGGGAATTTATTGAAATTCAAGTTAAGCAGATTCCCAAATTACCCTACTTAGACTGAAAAAGGCATTAGTGTCCTATCCATATCAACCTCTCTACGTGGGAGACTAAAGATAAAGATGCCCTATTGACTATGTAAAGTGGCTCTAAAAGTTGATCCTTTTCACATAGCTTGTTCCTGTGGTTAGGCTTGAACATGGTTCTTGTGGCATATTAAAATGAAGCACCTTGCGCCAATCCTTACAAAAATACAAAGCAAAGTGCCAGAGAGATGCTCAGTGAATAAGAGTATAAGAATTTGCTTTGTAAGGGGATATGAGTCTGGATTCCAGAACTAATGTAAAAGTTTGACGTGATCATCTGCACGCCTATAAGCGAAGCATTAGGAAGGGGCAGAGAAAGAAGTCACAGGAGCTTTCTAGCCACCAGTCTCAGGCCTGGTTCAGCCACAGACCCTGTTACTGAAGAAGAAGAGGGTGAGAGAACAGAACATGTTTGGCCTCCACACGCACACACAGTTATACACATGTACATACACATACACGTGTGTATGTACTCACACATATGCATATAAATAGGCAGCAAAAGAGAGGGAGGGAGGAAAGAGGAGAATGAGGGAAGAAGAAAGCAAAGCCAAGCCAAGCCATGAGGTGTGCCCCGTGCTTAGAATAGATAAAGGACCAAAAGCAAACCCCGGCAAAAATGTAGATGGAGGAATCATTCAAGTCCATGGGTGTATAAATCCACCAATCATGATTATAAACTTTGAAATTCCTCAACAATGCAAACAGACCTTCTTTTGCCATGAAAGCCCCACCTCTGAAAGTCTCCACAGCCTCCTAAAAGAGCACCACCATCCAGGTAATAATCACACAGAGCTTGAGACTATGAGAGGCATTCAAACCATGATGTAAAGTGAAGCATGCATCTTTACTCTTAGCACGTCTCCCTGCATGGAAGGCCCTCATTACCAAAATGCCTGTCTGTCCTGTCCTGCTTCTGTCCCAGCCCTGGAAGGCCACTGCCACTTCATAGCCGCATCTAGGTATGGACATGGTTTACACAAGAACAGGAGTCTTGTATGAGAGGGCTACCTCAGTGCTGGAGATATAGATACAGAGGGTGGCAACGTGACAGCCTCATATTGTTACCTCTGGGTCTGGTGTACTCCAGATCTGGGTCGAATAGGAATAGGAGAGAACTTCCATGTGGACTCCTTAGCACCCCTGGGATGGGCTGAGTGTCAGTTTCACATCTGTCACTTCTCTAACCCCCAGTGCTGCATAGCTTAAAAGTTCAAACATTTTAACTGCATTGTTGCTGTTCACAGATAGAGTTGCCAAGGCTAGGAGACCGCAGAAGAGAACAGTTGCAACAGCTGGTGCAGAAAACTTAGAGAGTCCCAACACTCTGCCCACTTATAAGTAAGGAGTCAGGTCCCATCTGTTTCTGTTGTATGGACACAGGAGATCTGTTCCATTTGGCTATGATGTGAATTTGGTCAAAAACCTTCTAAGGGAAGATCTCTTGAGCTTTGCCAAGTTGTCCCAAATGGGTTCATCACGTGCTCTATGACTCAAAGCTACCCCAAATAAGTATTCAAGCTGGGAGTCTTAGATGAAACCGCTTCCCGAGTGGCAGAAAAAATACAAGAGCCAGAGGTTGGGGATAGCCAGAATGAAGTACTGTCTCCTAGACCTGACAGGACCACTGTGTACCGGAACTCACAGCAGCTGTGCTTGCTTGCATTAGACCTACACAAGAACAAGCCAGTCAACATTCTAGCATGGAACGAAAGGGGAATCATGAGTGTATGCACAGTACCAATTGGATGCAATGATCTATTTCATAAAAGGATGATATGAAGTTGGGGGGGGCAGAGATGTATGAAAGGTCAAGGGAAAAAAAAGACAGGGTGAATGTGATCAAAATAGATTGGCATTCTCAAAAAATTAGTCAAAATATGTTAAATCATGTAATAAGTAAATAAACATCTTCCTCACAGTTTGCAAGGCACTTCTAGATATATCTAGAGATGTAGGTTTGCTTTGTTTGTTTGTTGTTTGTTTTTCTGCTGTCTGTTCCACTTCAAAGGCCTTGTTGCTTTCATTGGCTTGGCTTGGTTCTGGCTCCAGCCCTTTTGACTGGACCTTGCACTTGGACTTCGTGCTTTCCCACTTTCTTCCCCTTCAGGTCTCACTCAGCAGTAAATCCATTCCAGGCCAGGACCCCTAACCCTTTGTTTTTCATGCTTTCCAGGATGCCTGCTGTGGTGGACTCTAAGCCAGATCTTGATCCTCTTTGCTAAGTTCTGTTGGGGGTCAGTGGAGATGAAAAGGTGCCAGAGGTAGACTCAGACATGTCCCAGGGAAAATGCTGAACACTGCCACTCACCAGCATAGATGAGTTAATTTGTGACACCGAGACTCAGTTTCCCCATCCATTCCTTAGGGTTAATCATAATTAGTCATTACAGTGAAAACTACATAGGATCAAAGCCATGCCGTCTGCAAAACAAGCTCAATAAATCTCAGCTATGAATTGAATCAAAGGCCTTACTGCCTGTAATAAAACATCATGACCAAAATCAACTTGGGGATGGGGCGGTTATTTAGCTTCCAGGTTGCAGTCCATCATCAGTGGAAGCCAAGACAGAAACCTGGAGAAAGAGTTGAAGCAGAGGCCATGGAGTAAGGCTACTTACTGGCTTATTCTTCTTGGCTTGATCAGACGTTCTCCAAACACCATCCAAACCACCTGCCCCATGGGCTGAGCCCTCCACATTCTTGATAAATAACTTTCATTTATCAAGAAAATTCTCCCACAGAACTTCCTTTGTGCCAATGTGATGGAGGCTTTTTCTCAATTTAAGTCCCCTCTTACAAGATGGTCCTGGCTTATAGGAAATTGCTTCCTCCCCCCCAAAAAAAAAATTAACCATGGGCTACTGTCAAAACAAGAAGAGGTATAGGTGTCACAAGTTCGTTGACCTAGCCCAGAGGTCACCTGTGGACTATTTCTGTATGTACCAAAGGCCATGGGACCATAATGAAACACTAGCAGGCCAAGAACAAACAACACAGACGTGAGCTTCCTGTCTTCATCACTGTGCGCTACAACATGAATTATATCCAACCCCACTGCTCAGAGGACTCAAGTGGACCAAGTTCCAGTTACAGCTCTCTTTCTCTATTCCTTGTCATACCTACCCCTCCTCGTCATGCAGCCAGTGCTTTGACAGAGAATCACCATGAAACTACAGGCTTCATTCCAGCTTAAGGAATGCATAAAACAACCCATTCTACAATCTCCCGCTAAGAAAAAGATATAGTCAGACTCAAGCACTATCAATTTTTACTGAGTGTCTATTTTGTATCAGGCACTCTGCCATGTACAACAATACCCAGCTCCTATCCTGGCAGAACTCACCAACCAGGGGAAAGTAGAAAACATAATTACATGCTCCGGGCTGCAGCAAGAATCTACCTAGGGTCTGTGGGAGGGGAGCCGCATCAGAGACAAGACTGATAAGCTAGGCTGAGGGATAGACAGCTGCTAGTGAGCGGTGGAGAGGGAGATCTGTGTGTTCTCATCTGTTAGAGGCCGTTACCTGAAATGATAGATGTTTATACTATCTCCTGCATGGTTAAAACTGACCAGAAGTTTTGGCTCTTGGGAGCTGAGACTGAGAAAAATAGCCTAGAGTTCAGTTCTTCTTAGGACTAAAATCTAGCCCTTAACTATCCTCTTGCTACTGAGATTGCTTCATTTCTGTGGAACTCAGTTACTTGGAGCCAACAATTTATACTTCTAGTTGTCATGCAGATTAGATGAAACTAGTGACACCAACATGCAGTGACTGAGCCCCAGGGTTACAGGAAAGCCAGACTGAGGGTTCAGTGGGGACTACAGTACAGCAGATGAAAACAGACACATTGTCCTAGCTGGCTTCTCCTGTCTCCAACAGAATATAGACCTCTTGTGAGATGCCTTAGTCTGGGGTTTTAATGGGATTACAGGAAACAAAAATCCACTTAAGTTCTAAACCCTACTTTAAAATGCAGGGTTACCACCATCCCACTGAACCCTTACCCCTCAGCCAGCTCCAGAGTTATCCCCCATTTGGGGCCCTAAGGCTCCAACTAGGCTGGAATTCAAGGAACTACTGATGAGCTAAGCTAAGGTCACGTGAAAATAGATTCTGAGTGGAGCGAATGTCCATTCTTAGAGTCTCAGAAGGCTCTAAGACCTACACTGATCCTACATTGATATATGCATACTATGTCTTTTGACATAATAAATATGAAGCAAAGCAGCATTCACAAATAATTTACACCTCTAAGAATTTCTCAGTATAACAGATCACCCAGCATGAAGTCATCTAAGCTGTTTAAAGCACTCCTGTATGTTAATACATACTGCACACACACACACACACACACACACACACACACACACACAATTTGGGGGGTTTGTGGACTGGTTGGAAGGCTACCTTGATTAATACCTATACAGAGGTTAACTTTCTATGCCCTGGAATGAAATCCCACACAAGGATCCTTGTAATAGTGAGGTCATAACCTCCTTCCAGATTCAGTCTTCCAATATTAGGATAACAAAATCAAAAATTAACCCCTACCATGGTGTGTCATGGATCTAGGTGGTAGGTTTCATCCTTAGTGGACACTAATCATTGCTATTAGTAGATAGGCTGACAACATATCAACCATCTCTCTGTAGGGCATCCACACATGAAAATTATGCAACCCCAGGGCAGTAGATAGTCCCTGACACTGTCCTTGATGATCTGTTATTTGTTCTTTTGTGAGCCTCTCCGCTGATTGTGGGTTAGATCTGATATCTTGCTTTTAAAGACTAGAATATGACAAGATTGGTTGCCACATCTGAAATTGTCACAAAAACCGTAAGGCTCTCTCCTCCCTCTTCTCTGCTTTCACTTCTCCCCTTTTTTCTGTCCCCTCTTGGAGTCATCACTCTAGTTTTTTTTGGGTTACACTGGCACCACAGCTGGAGAGGTCCACATGGCAGAAACTGAGGTCAGAATGATCCCAGTCAGTTGCTAGCAAGAACCAGATGCCCTCAGCCCAACACCCTGAGAAGAAATGAATGTCACAAACAACCATGTGGTTGAGCCTAAGCCTGTCTGATTTCTGATACTTCCTTCTTAACCTCTGTATTACAACCATTACTAGGCTGCAAACGAGGTCAGGCCATTTTGCAAGCTGCTTGAGAGAGGGCAAAAGTCCACTCAAGACTCATTTTTCACATCCATGACATGAAGCACTGCCATTGCACAAAGACCACCTTCAAAGCTATGCCTGAGCCTGGGTAGAGCACAGTGTCCAATAAGTCTTCAGTGAGCCCCATAATCATGCAATAAGCTACATGCATTGCATTTTATTATAACATTAGTGACAATAAAGAATGATTGGAAGAAGAATAACATAAAAATCCCTGAGGCAGAGAGGAATGTAGCCTTGAAATCAATTGCAGGAAAGGCTGATGAATTTATAGACCTAAAGAGTCTGGGATTCTAAGGACTTTTCAGATTCTTGATCTTTGTGTATTTTCACTCAAGTGACCTACTAGATCTCTGAAAAAAAAAAAAAAGGCCAAGTCTGCTCTCCTAACTTATGGTAAACAGTTGCTTACTTCTGAAGCCTCCCTGTACTAACCCACATCTAGACATGTGCTACAGGGAGCTAGGAATTTTGGAGCCGCTTAACTGGGTGCTTCTGGTGAAAGATATTTCTGCACAGTCAAGATAGGCAGAATCTGCAGTCACCTGTAGTCGGCACTGGAAGTTCTCAACTCCCAGGCTTATTTTGCAGTTGCAGAAAGGCTTTGTTTCCTCCTGGGCTATTCCACTGAATACTTGATCATTGTTCCTTGGAGGCATAGGGTTGCTCTCAATAGGGAAGAGGAAAGGAATGGAGAAAGAGAAACGAATGATAGATGATAGATGGATGATAGAGAGTTGGTAGATAATTCATAGACAGAAAAGAGATAGATAAGTGATAGATGATAAATAGATTTATATATATATGATAGATAGATAGATAGATAGATAGATAGATAGATAGATAGATAGATAGATCGAGCAGTACCTTACATTAGAAATGATGCCTCATCACTACTGCCACCACCCATCTTACTCAAAAGAAGGGAATGAGCTGTAGAAATTTTAGGTCAATAGAAGTGATGTTAAAATTTTTCAAGTTCTCGGTCTCTTTTCACAATCAGTAAAATCTCATGATTAGAGTCAGAAAGACTGCTTCTTAGGCAACAGCACTTATCTCTAAGACTGGCAACCTGAATTCAATTTCTGGAACCCATAGTGGAAAGACCAACATAGTCATGCAAGTCTTCCTCTTACCTCTCCTCAGGTACCATAACATACTTGTGTCTGAGTGCATGTGTAATGTGTGTGTACATATGCATGCACGTGCACTCAGATCATATGCACACATGCACACACAGTGTTGTGAGGATGTTGCTGAATTAATGCATAAACTTGCCAAAGCGTGTAGCTAACAAACAAAACAAAACAAACCAAAAAAGTAGCTATTTTCCCTTGTGCTCAGTTATTTATAAGGTGCTTTCACCTTATAAACAACTTTCTCACATTTTTGTGAAAACGTTGCAGTGAGGTAAAACACCTCATTATCCAATGTTGCAAACAATTGAACATTAGACAAGTTTGATATTCTGTTCACAGGCACGTGGAGAACTAGTAAGGTACCTGGGAGTAGACCCGGGTCTCCAGATCCCGATCACTCATGTGCAGAAAATCAGTTGCTCCACCAAATTTGTGCCTCGATCCATTTGTGCTTAGTTCCATTCTCAAGTTTCTACATTTCTGAACCTCGCATACAGTAAATCAACAATTAAGTGAGCAGCATGTGGTCCCTGTTGATAGAATCAGCTCATTAAAAAAAAAATCTTCTCCCGTGTGTTGATTAGTCACAGAAATCTTGGTGTCTGTGACAGCTCAGACAGGGGGTCCAGAAGGTGCTATAAAGACTTGGGGTGGAACCACACCTGCCCATTTCGAGGAAACCCTCGGCTGTCAGAGTAGGTTAGCTTCCTGCCTTTCCTTTTCCATAATAGCTCTGCTGAGGATGTTACCAAATTGGTTTATCGTCTGTAAAATGAGCTGGGACTTCTCTCACCTTGAGAAAATGCACTGTGATCTCACTCTGAATTTCCAGCATCTAACCAGTGCCTGGGAGTTATGTACTCTGAAGACCTTCCAATGAGTGCTCTTTGAAATCCTTCCTAGATCTAGCCCTGAAACACACTGGCATCAAAGTAGAGACAGAAAATTAAAACAGGAACAATATCTCAGTGGGGATAGCTGGAGCAGGTAAACAGGAGATTCTGAGATCAGCAGTTGGCTCCCTTCATCGTCTACAGTGATAATCACAAGTCACCAAAGATATTCCTTGTTTAACAGGCATTGTTAAACAGGTATTGTTCAATGTGCCATGATAATTGTGGAAATTTCATACTGAAGTGTGGGGGGGAGCATTCTTCTGAATACCAGGTCTAATAAAATTTAATTCAGCTGACACATTTGGCACTACTGGGCATATGCTAGCTTCAGGGTGAGTCTGAGGTTTCTGAGATGCAAACACCAAAGTAGGACTGGCTAGCAAGATACCGTTGGAATAAATGCCAATGGCTAATAGAGGAAACAAGAGTAAGCAAAGAGAGTGCTCAGTCAGAGGCACAGGTGAGACACCTGTCACAGAGTGAAGAAGGCAGGGAAGGAAGAGACCAGCTCTAGTGTGGTCCTGAGATGGTGTCAGATGGCTGGTGGAGAGAAGAAAAGGGCCCCTTGGGAAAGTGAACCTCAGGCAAGAATAATGAAGAGAGAATCTTGGACCATAAATGTTCTGGGAGAAGGTTGGCCTTGGTCAGGTACCATCCAGGAAGATCTACAGGTAGAGCAGCAAGGGTCCTTCAGCCAGGCTGCAGCAGTTTCTCTTGAAGGAGTAACACACATACACCAAACATAGTAGTCACAGATGCTCTTCTGAGTTCCAAAAGTACAGATGTGCCTAAGATATGGTGTTTTGGTTGGAAATTTTTGTTATTTTTTAAAATTTGATATCATGGTAATCATGATTTTATTCCATTTAAAATAGGAGGACATCCATAGCAGAGGGGAATAAAACATTGTCCCAAAGGTTTTTACAGAAAAGACTTGATAAACAAGTCAAAGTTTTGAGGTATCCTATTCTTTGCTTTTCTCGTCGATGGGACTAAATACCTTGTAAGAATCAAGTTTAAGAAGGTAGGACTTATGTAGATCCACAGTCTGAAAGAGTATAAGTCCATCATGGTATGGAAAGCACAGCTGAGTTCACGGTGCCTTGGAGCTATGGCAGTAGGTACATCTCAGCAAAGAGGCTAACGAGAACGGTAACCCAGCTATAACAGTAGGCCCACACTAATGATCCACTTCCTCCAGGCAGTCTCTACCTCTTAAAGGTCCCATAGCCACCTCTCTTCTGGAGACCAAGTGCTCCAACACATGATCCAATGTGGGAATATAGTAATCATGATTTCTATCCCACATCTGGGACATCATCTTGACCCCAACAGGCTTGAATATCCTTGTCCCTGTGGCCTTACTGCCTGTAGGATTTGTGCTCTCTCTCTTTCTCTCTCTCACCAGTTTCATGCTATACCTGCAAATTCTCTCAGCATCTTCACTATCCTGTGATATGCATTGCAACTTAGGCCTTAGCTTTCACAAAATTCATACATGGTGTGCCCAGGAACTCCACACTACCCATTGCTTGGTCTCAATAGCCTTACAGAGCTCTTGCACAACCTCTAAGACCCCACAGCTATTGCATTTTGTATGCCTTCACAGCCAACATCCTGTGGCTGTTAGTGCCAAGCTCTGCTACCACACTGAGGTATATGTCCTCATATGTCTTTTACCATAGCCGTAGCAGCCTCTCTGTTCATCAGTGGTTGGACTTGAACACATTTCTGTGAGAGGTTGTGTCCAAGCAGAGAATCCGTGGGCACAGGTGCTGGCACACTGATTTTTAATGAATTTGTTTTTATACCATAAAGCCTTTTGACAGGTTGGGGTCTTGCTCTCAAAGAATCTTTCTCATTGTCCCAGTATAGTGTGTGTGGTCTCTATCCTACCACACAAACATCTTTAACAATTAGCACAGCTTTGTTCACAGTTGCTCTGCCCTCAGTATAAATTCACTGCTTTCCTTGCCAAACAGTACATTTCCCAACTCTTTCTGTTCCAGTTTCTGTTTTTTCATTGTAAACCTGCCTAAACGCAGTGAGCAGTAACCAGTCCACTCTCTGAATACTATGCTCTCTTGAGATTTCTTCCACTTAAGATGCCAGCCCATTACAATTTGACACAGCCTCACTCAAGCTCAGAGGACAAATGTAGCCAGACAAACATAGTCACAAAATAATTATGAATGGGCTTCTAGCCCAGTTCCTATTACCCTTCTTAGTGCCCATGTTTTAAGTTGTTCTTTTTACCATTACTATAACTAACTACTTGATATGAAGTGATTTACAGGAAGATTGACTTATTTTTAATTCATGGTTCAAGGAAAACAATCTTTCATGGAAGTGAAAATGTGGCAGAATTCACAGTGGGTTGTGGCTGTGGCCATAGGAAGATGAAGTCCCTTTTTCACATCTTGGCAGATCACGAAACAGAGTGTCTGTGCTGGAACTCAGACTGAGATACAACCCCTAAGTCCTTCACCGCAGCAACCCACTTTCTTGAGGTAGGCCCCATCTCTGAAAGGTTCCACAACCTTCCAAAACATTACCACCCTATGCAGAGGACTTTTCACAATGAAGCCACAGCTGCCCAGATAGATTAAATGACTGACATGAGGTGTGTGAGTGGATGAATGTCCTACGAAAGAAAATAGATGTGAAAAGGCATTCTATCTAAGTCTGTGATGGTAGAGCCTGCTAGGGGCTCCAATCAAAGTTCACAGATTCCTAAGTACTAAAGAGATAAAATGAATCTGTACATCAAACCAAGGAAAGAGAAGAAAATGTTTCTGAACAGATGAAAGAGATATTTTTTTAAAAGAGGCTGTCATATTGTGCAGAAAATCTAAACAAACTCAAGATGTTACTTCAACGCTCCCAAACCCCAGCCCTACTATAAAAAAAAAATCTTTTCATTGCACCCATTTTCCATGACAGGACATATTTCACTCAAATAATGACCAAAAGTAATAAATCATGTGGAAGGAAAATATTACTGAAATGAATTGACCAGTGGCCTGCCTTCTTAAGCTCTACTAAAAACTGCTAGTAACTTGGATGAGCTTGCTGTATTCGTGAATGGATGTAATTATATATGTAGCAATATAATTCCAACAAAGCTTGGAGAATGTTCTGTACCCACACAAAAGAGCTTCAAATACTCCACATCTGACATTGCATTGTCTGTCATCTCTGACATCCAACAGTCAAGAGATACTTCTCGGTGCTTTCAAATGGTTTGCTTACAGGAAGTATAGTTCTATCCTCCCTTCTATCTTCTTTCTTCTGATGTCCAGGTTAGAGATCTAGTCTCACCAACATTGTATTTAACATCAGATGTAAGACACTGACTGAACTGCTGTGGACCCTTAGCATCAGTAAGTGATTGATCCATTGAGATACACAAATGTGATGAGATCAGTTTTTGCTGTGTTGGTAGAGGGCAATTCATTTGATCCTCTTGGAACTAAGATCTATTCTAGATGACTGAAGTTGCTAGACAACCCATTTCCAGACAAATAAAGTCCTCAATAATCTCGCCATGGTAGACATTTAAGGGAAACCTGGACAACTTTAAACAAAATTCCCTTGAGTTCCCAACCCACAACAGACTAGCTAATACATGGATGTGAGGTCAGCTTTTCCAGTATCTATGTTCATGAGTTTCTCGCTCTTGGGTAGAAAGTATATCTGCATGGCTGACCTGATTTCTTATGCCTCTCCTAACCATGCTCAGTTATTTGAATGATAAAGACTGACTTTGTATCTAGTCAGAGTTTGTGCTCAGCCAATCCCAGTGAGAGAAGTAAGTGAAGGAGAAGCTGGACCAGTGTTGCTGATATGCTACTCCATTAAGAGACACTACAGAAATCTCCCCAGAACACAGCAATGTTTTGAGATGGATGGAAGAGCAAAGGCTGCTAGAGTTCCAGCTGTGTGCCAGGCACTGGTCCAGATGCTCTAATATCAATTACCACATATATAATATCGATATGGCAGAGACCATTAGCTGGATTTTACAGATGAGACTCTCAGGGAAATTAGTGGAATGTATAAGGTTGTGCTGCCAGAATTGGACAGACCTGGAGCTATAATCCACATTTCATATTTGAAGTTCAATGTTCTTTCCATTCTATATAACACCCTAAGGAGTGTGGAAATCTAACACCTCAGTAGAAATCAAACAGGATGTAGGAGGATCATTAACACATTCCTATCATTCTCTTCTAGAGTGTAGCTTCTACTCTTCTAAAGAGAGAGTTCCTCATTCAGCATTTGAAATCCAGAATTCTCCTCACCTGGTCTTTTTCATGTCCCACCACCATTTTCATTTTCCCCTTTTGAATCAACAAAAACAACCTGTTCACAACCATTTAAATCACTTCCTCTATGACTTCCTTTTCTGTTTGCATTGCCCTCAATAAGAAAAGTTATGTCAAGGCTGGAGAGATGATTCCATGGTTAAGAGCACTGGTTGCTCTTCTAGAGGACCTGGGTTGGATTGCCTGCTCACAGCCATCTGTAACTTCAGCCTCAGGAAATCCAACATCTTCTGACCTTCATGAGCACCAGGCACACACATGGTGCATAGATAGGCATGCAAGCAAAACACCCACTCGTAAGATAAAAGTTAATAAATCTAAAAATTAGCAGTTATATTCCTGTCCTCTGTCCAAATCACCTTTTAAATACAGCTTCTCTGGGAACAACTAATTGGATGCACTCTAGCTCTTTGGTCTTTTGGAAGAGCCATAGACACCAAATTTAGGAAAACCTGGGATCTACCACATCATAACAACACCCACCCGTCTAATGTTAAGTGAATCATTACTTTTGAGCCTGTTTCATTAATTATAAAACAGAGACATCAAGCCAGCGAGATAACTCAGAGGTAAGGTGCTTGCTACCAAGTCTGACAAACTGAGTTCAATTCCCAGAACCAAGATGAGAGAAGAGTGACCCACCACAAGTTGACCTCTGACCTTCGCACATGCATGTGACACACACATGCACAATAAATGAATAAATTAGTATCTTTTAAGCCAGACAGTCAACAACTTACACCCCTTCAACCAAGCCAGAGGCAATGCAGTGTGACCAGCTGGGATACTGGCATCAGGAGCCAACCTCCCTGAGTTGGATCCTTTTGACAGTATCTTGATCAGTGGCTGGGATTCTCAGTCTCATTCTGCTGAGTATACACTGACAGCTGTACCCACGGAGCTGTGAAGACTGCAGCAAGGAGTAATATGTCGAAAACACTCAGCAGACTGTCTGCAGATCATAATTCCTCTGCAAATGTTAATTCTTCTTGTTTTCTCCCTACCTTGCCAGGTGGGTGCTAAAATAATTAAAACAAAGACTTTGAGCTAGCTACGTGTGGAAGCTGGCTCTTCTTTGCTTATAGTGCTCCATTATTCAGTGTTAGCAATTTTGCAAACAGACTGATGGCACGGCAGGAGCTTGAAATCAGCTAAGATGTGCGCATTTCACTACAAAAATCGGCAAACATAGGAGCTGGAGAGGTGCCTCAATGGTTCAGAAAGGTGGCTGTTCCTCCAGAGGATTCACATTCAGGCCAGGAACCTATACCAGAGGTGTCACAATCAGTGACTAGCTCCAGGGTATCCAATATCTTTCCCTGGCCTCTGTCAAGGAGAGGGGTGTTGAGATGCTGTTCTTTTTATTTATTTTTGCCCCAGAGCGTATTGTTACAGCATGACCAGCACACTGCCATGTCTGTTTCTAGAACACAATAAATACTGTCTGAGTGTGTGTGTGTGTGTGTGTGTGTGTGTGTGTGTGTGTGTGTGTGTAAGAGAGACAGAGAGAGAGAGAAAGAGAAATGGGAAGGCACACATCCTGCCATTTGAATCATCTTCAGACTTTGTTCTTTGGTCCCAGTCTCCTGCAGATGTTCCTATTCTAATTCATTCCTCCACCTGTGGTAAAGTAGTCCCGCTTTCCTTCTCACCTTACTAATGAAAGGGCACCATCTAGTGTCCAAAACAACAATCCCTAGTTCAGTAAGGGAGTCTCCACTACACAGGAGTCAGTACAAAATGCCACCTGGAAGCTAAATCTGGCCCTCCACCTGATTTTACAAATAAAGTTTTATTGTCATACAGCATACCCCTATCATTGAATAAATGGTCTAGGATTCCTTTTACACTGTCACATCAGAGTTGAGAAGCTGTTAGAGAAACAGCAGGATCTGGAACGCCTAAATTTTTTTTTTAACTATGTTGCTCTTTACACAGAAAGCTCACTGACCCCAAACTACAGTACACTTATATAAGCTGTCTTTATATGGCCCACCTGTGTGCTCAGATCCCAGACTCTCGAGATTTTTGGCTCCATCCCAACTGATGCTCCATGTTGCACAGATTGTCTCAACCCAAAATCCCTACCATAAGCAGTACTGCAGTGAGGGGATGCCATTTTGACACAAAACCATGGAGGTGTCCCTAAGGTAAAGAGCTTCTTCTGCCACCAGAAGAAAAATGGTCCCAGAGAGTCCGCTGTCCCCTAGCTGCTATTTGGGACAAGGCAATTAGTGCTCCCGAAGTATGGCTCCTTCATCTGTTAGGTGGGTCTTAACAGCATTGTTCGCCTCCCTGGGTTGTTGTGGAAACAAATGAGGCCATTTATTAGCTAGCCTTTCAAGAGCTACAAAACTACTTCAGTAATGTTAGCTTTTATTACCTATATTGCCAAGGGTGGAGTATATGACTGTTCTTATTAATTACCCAAGACTCTGAGAGCAGACTTTGAATGTGTTTCTGATGCCACTCCAACATTCCAGTTCTGGTCCTGACTTCTACATGTGCCCTTTCCAATATGAGTGCTTCCTAGCTTAAGTGTGGCTAGAGGCCAATGTGTGCTTAGAGGCTGAGAAAATGAAAGTGCAAGCATGAAATGTGGTACAAAGAGAAGAGGATCTCTTTGGAGGTAACTTAGGAACTGAGGCAAGGAGAGTTTCATTGTTAACAGGGCTGAAGGCTCCCTCTTTACCAGGACAGAGGAGCAGTCCCCACTAAATTCCTCTGGCAGGAGATGAAAAAGCAAAGTCCACATTCATAAAGGTGGGAACATATCGCTAGGGGATGTGGCTTGCTCTTCTGAGGATCAAGTCCAGATATTGCCAGTGTAGTCTCTAGGTCCTAGCCTTCTATAGCGTAGGAGAATGTTGCCCAGTTTTCCCACTCCTTTCTGTCAATCATCTTCGGCATCTCCCACATACCTAGTCCTTGCTCCTCTCATACCTTACACACACACACACACACACACACACACACACACACACACAAAGCTTTCACATAAAGAAGGGACATTGGCGTTCACTGTAGCACACCCCGTAAGTGGTTCACCCATATTCTCTAACTAATCCTCCCTGATTCTCGTGTACACAAACCTGATAGTTTCTGACTGCAGATGATTGTGACTCGTCCCTCTGGACCCAGTGGACAGATTGCAAGTGTTGAAGTTCACTCTATCTGGCAGAGACCAGTGGCAACTAGTTGATGAATGCCTCCCTATTCTTTGGTCCGTAAGACTAACTCTAAACAGTGTTTACCCTCTCTCCCATGGGTCTTCTTGAGGAGAAGAAGACTTCCCACAGCAGTAACCCACTCAGTGACATCTTGGCTCCCTTTCAGCTCCCTTTTCCAGCAGTACTTACATCCTGGTACTTCCCCAGATGGCCACCCAAATAAGTTCCTAGCAATCGAATAAGTTCGATTGTCACGTGA
The DNA here is from genome assembly GCF_907164565.1 of Psammomys obesus. Classification (NCBI taxonomy): domain Eukaryota; kingdom Metazoa; phylum Chordata; class Mammalia; order Rodentia; family Muridae; genus Psammomys; species Psammomys obesus. The sequence goes on from NW_026586589.1 coordinate 2,720,432, forward strand.
ACAGCATCCAGGCTGTCCGGTGTCCAGTTAGGATACCCACTGCACACCAAGTTCTCTTCTGAGAAACTCACAGTGCAGAGAAGGAAAGCCATGTTCACATGGCAGTCTCTCACCCAGAGTGCTCAGGCTTCTGGCCGGTCCTGCCTTTCCTTCTCCCATGAGCCCCCACTCCTTCGCTGTTCTTGAGCCGTGTGAGCACCTTTGCTCCTCCTGCATCATGCCAAACTCTTTCTGACCCCAGGCCTTTGCCTCATGTTCTCTGCTCAGAGGACTCTTGTCTCATCATGTAGCCCAGGTGAACTCCCGACCTTCAGGTTTTAGCTTAAATGATACCTCTTCAGAGAAGCCATTCCTAATCACTTCACCTGAGGTAGTCTCCCTTCATCCCCACTATTCCATCTGAATATTTTGTTCATTTGCTGATTTAATCACCTTCATAACAATTCATAATTATGGGCTCTGTTGTTTGTTTACTTCTTTAATGACTATCCTCTCTCCTAATGTGGGCAGAGATGAAGTCTGCTTGATTTACTTTTGAATCCCAATGCTAAACAGTGTACCTTGCACATAATAGGCATGTAATGAATATTTGTCACATCAATGGACAGATGAAGCTCTCAGCCAGCACTTCTTGCCTTCTCTTAGCCCATTTGTGTGCTCACCTTGCCCTCACCAAATACTCACAAGTGTGATTAGATTCTCCGAGGGGTTGTGACCATATTTTCCTCTCCGTGTCCCCAAAGAACTTTAAAGTGATCAATTAATCAAATTCTATTTGTTGAGAGGACAAATGGAAGGAGAAAGATGAATAATTCAGACATCGCAAGACTAGGGCTGTAGCACGAGGGTGGAATAGGAACCATCTTGGCACCTCAGTATCAGCATCCACACGGTGAGGACAGAGACCCTTCTCCAATTCACAGAGCAGACTTCGTGCATAAAAGGGTCCTCTAAACTGCAAAGTGCTACTCAAAAATCTTAACTTAACTCCCATGTGAGTTTTTGAGTGGGCACACAATCCCTAGCCATTGACAAAGCAAATAGCAAAAAGGAAAAAATAAAAGTTAAGGTTTGAGAGTAACAGTTTCTATGTCCTGAGTGTTGCCCCAGGATGCTGGAGGCAGGAAGCCAGAACAGGAGCTGCCTGAACCAAATGAGGCTACTACATGTGAGTCCTGTAATTGTCTACAGCTGGACTCACTCAGCCAGTCTCCCGATGGGCTAATTCAGGACAGCGGACAGCTCCAGGAACCTCAGCAGAGCCTAAAATAGGCCCCAGGGATCCACCCTTATCCTACATAGGATACAACCCAAGGGGGGCCTTATTTGATGGGATACTTAAACAAAATGCCACAAAATGAAGCAAAAGAACAGCAGCAAATAGAGCTGGCCTTGCTTTTACATGTAATGAATCCAGAAAAAGGCCACAGTTTAAGTGATGTGGAAAGGGTGGAGGACCCAGACAGATATGTGAACCTTAGGTTTGGCCAGTACCCCACTCATCTGAAACCTTAATTTCAGATCACAAAAGCACTTGTGCACAAGTAAGGGAGAACTCAAAGGCCTGCTGAAGTGGAGGCTCATGGGGTTTACCGTGAGATCCTCAATTCTCAATTACATAGTCTTAGTTGAGAGCAAGTAGGGTACCCAGTAATCCCAAGTTTGTCTGTCTCTTCCAGACCATATTAGCTGTGCAGTTGAGGTCTAGCCAAAATCCAGATGATGTACGTGTCACTCACCATTGTTCAAGACACTGAGCAGTGGGGTGACTTGTTACACACCAATAGCTAACAGATTCAACAGTCAAAACAAAATACCTCCTTCGCTGCTTTTTCATTCAAACTGCATTAGATGATATATGCACCTTTTGCGCTTAGTGTCTGACACAGATAGAAATCCGAGTCCTAGCAGGCTCCGAAGCCTACCCCTGAAGGTGAGCTCTGTATGGTGAGTGCAACCGGCTTCTTCTGCCTTCTCTTGCTGGTCCCAGTTTCTGCTAGGAGATGCCCTCAGTGACTAGAGAGAGAAGAGTAATTTTACTTCCTTATTTGGCATGCCCAGTACCAATTAAATCAAATTTATGAAATTTATTGTGGTTGGTAATTATCCTGGGAAACGTATTTTGACCTGTTTATGAAGCTTCCTTGCCATCCTCCCTTCCCCCACTCCAACCTTTCCTAGCTCCGGGGCAGAATTATGACAGCAAAGTCTCAATTGCAAAGGAGAAAAGCTAATGCATTATTTATTTCTTTGTATTTGTATTTATGAAGACAGGAAAGGGATTTCGGGCCATTCAAATCTCTTATTAGAAAGAAGGGAGGGAAGCATGGGTTTGGTTTCTCAGGCTGCCATAACTTTACTATCATCGTGTTCAAAATGAAACTAATTGTATTCCTAAGCCCAGAGTAGTTCCTACAAGGCCACTTGGCTCATTAGTTCATTCTGTTGTTTATGCATCTTTCATTTTCTGTGATGATCGTGATAACACACAGGAGTGCTGGGGATGGGAAAACTGGTTCAAAAGCTCTGTCTGGATCATATGTGATCACGCATGAGCTTCTCAACCCCTCCCTATAAACTCAGCTTTCTCATCTATAACGTGGGAGCAATGACTGGCCACCTTGCACAGTTACAGGGTAAGATGAGTTCTGAAGTGCTCAGAGCTGGTGAAATGCTTGCTCTGTGTTTCCTGCAGGCTTCCACTGTACTCCGTGCTAGGCATCCAGACCTGACAAGATGATGGTCCGCTGCAGAGCAGTCTTATGTCACTCATGGAAAAACTTACCTAAGTGGGCTATGTACAGAGTGCTGTTTCGAAGGAAAACAAAATTTAGCCAGTCCAGTCAAGGGTGTGAAGTCACAGAAGGCTTCCTGAAGCCTTAAACTGGCATATTGTCCATTTATTTTCCCCCCTGCAGGGATGACTGTGAAGTCCCCAAAGCCTGCAAAGTTCCCTCTTGTTCAGAAGAGATTAGGAGGACTTAAAGACCCCAAGAAGACAAACAGCTCTTAGTTATTAGTCCCCTAGGGTGAGTCTTGTATGTTGTCACAGCTTTTCCTACTGGATCCTCATAAGTAGGCAAGGTCACTTGCACATGAGGAAATAGAGAGGCTGACATCCCAGACTCACAAAACTAGCAAATACATAAAAACTGGAGTTGAAATCTGGATTTCCTGGTAATTGGCATGTCTCTCTCTGCTCTGTTCCTTGGAACATATTTGAAAGGATAACAATGAGTTGTTGAGTTGTTAAAAAAAAAATGGAGAAGGAGAGGGGAAAAAAAGCCGACAAATGGGAGAGACAGAGAAAAGCAGAGAGAAAGAGAGAGAACATGAAGTTGGGTGGGGACAAGGAGATGGGTTGAATCTGGAAGAAATTAGGAGAAAATATGGGGGTTGAATATCATCAAAATACATTGTAAGAAGTTTCAAAAGTTAATGAAAATACCATATTTTTAAAAAGAAAGAAGAGCCAGTTCTGCCATATATTCTGTCTTACATTTCTGAAATGCCATTAATTTGTTTTGTTTCATTTTTATTTTGTTTGTTTGTTTCTCAGGACAGGGTTTCTCTGTGTATCCCTGACTGTTCTGGATTCGCTTTGTAGACCAGGCTGGGTTTAAACTCACAGAGATTCTTCTGCCTCTGCCTCCCAAGTGCTGGGATTAAAGGCGTGTACCACCACCACCCAGCTAATACATAATCTTTAACTGAATCAAAATCTAAAATCAGAATCAGAAGTGAGACTAAAATATTCCTGAGGTTTACAGAGGCCTTCCTCTTCTCAACAACTCTGGTTCTATCACCCTTCAAAAAAAAAAAAAATTCTACCCAAACTCCATAGTGACAACATCTTAGATTAGGGCTCTTAACAGTTAGCTTGAAATTTTCTTTGTAAATTGAAGAGTATAAAAATGAATTCTCTATTTTTTCAACCTTTAAACTTGGAACGAAAAATAGATAATATTTAAATAATTTAGCAAAGACATGAACATATTTAACCTTTAAGTTGTGACACATTAAAGAAGAGGGAAGGAAAGGGTAAGAAAAAGAACCATGAAGGACATGAAGTAGAGGGGGAAACAGTTAGGGGAGAGACCACAGAAAGGAAGAAGCCAGGACAGCAGGAGGATCTGGTTCATAAAAACCAGACTCAAAGAGGAGACAGGCAAATTCAAAAGAGCAATGTGGAAGAGTTATGCAAGAGGTCTTAAATCAAGGCTCTCTAAAGAACAGAACCAATAGTGATTTGGAAATAGTAATAATGAAACGGAAGGTCTTAATGCATAAGGAGTCTCATGGGAACTGGACAGTGGTGGAACTCAGTACAAATGCAATGCCTGAGAACTAGGGGCTCTGATGCCCAAGGTCTAGAGACAAGGGGGTCACACACATATCAAGAAGACTAGGCTAAGCA
>NW_026586589.1:2724858-2729307 GCF_907164565.1 Psammomys obesus
CTAGAGACAAGGGGGTCACACACATATCAAGAAGACTAGGCTAAGCACAATCACCCTTCCTCCACCTTTTAATCTCAACAGATTGGAGGAATATATGCTCCATTGGTTTGTTACACTTTCCTTAGTCTACAGTTGAAATACTAATTAATCTCTGCCCGTGTGCCCTCATACACACACTGAGAAATAGTCTTATGTGAGGAAACTGTGCATTCTATAGCCTAGTCAGCATGATATAAAATCATCAAAAGAAAAATGCTGCTGAGAAAGATGGTGGAAAAATCTAGAGTGTTTTGTGCGGCCAGGGTAAGGAAATTCAGCAATTATTATTTCCACTGTGAAGCTCCACTTGGCCACAGCTTTCCACCATTTCCTTGTTCCCTTCTGTGAACCTATCATCCCAGAAAGGTTTTTCTACCATTCTGCCCCTTAAAGAACCTCAATACAGCAGGACATCCTACCCAGGACAAACATAAGCATCTCCCTGAAACTGTGTGAAATAAGATTCAGCACAAAGGCTTTCCCTGTTTGCTAATTTGGAATGTTACTAGAAAATCGTTTGCTTCAAAATCTCTGTGCTTCCTAGAAAGCCAAGTTCAATGCACCGCTTCTCTGGAGGGCCTTTAAAGTCTATGATATTGAAAATAACTCAGCAAAACTAGTTCTTAGGTAGAAAGGAGACCGAAAAGAAGCAGAGCAGGAATCAATTAGTTTTTCTAAAATCCAGGAGTCTCTCTATATGAACAAAGATTGTTGGCCACACTGACTGAGAGAGCCATAGTCAGCTCTGAGTTGCTCTTGAGTTCTTTTCTTTTCTTGCAGAGCTTTAGCTCTTGCAGCCTTCTGCTGTGTGAGCAGAGAGGGAAGTGAAGATGACCAGGGAGGATGAAGCCATCTGGCCTGATGCTCCACACTGTGGGCTCAGTGACTTCTAGGACTCAACTTGCTGGACTTATGTCTCCCTGTCTCTTCTCCCCTGAAGCAGCTAGTCAAAACCAGGCTGGATCTTGAGCAAAGGTGACCAGGAGGAACAGAGGTCTGGGATCTTCATTACTGCCAGAGATCCCCATGTATGCAGTTCAACATCATTACAATGTGGCCAACACTGCAAGTACCCTTAGACATTCCCCTTCACTTTACTGCCAAAATGAACAAAAAAAAAAAAAAAAAAGGAAGAGGAAGAGAAAAGAGGGGAGGGAGGGAAGAAAAAAGAAAGAAAAAATGAAGGAATAAACAAATTAATGAGTTTCATGTTAATGTAATGACATAAAAATTAAAGTTATGTGGCTGAGGGGGTGGCTGCAGAAGCAGCTCACTCCTTTAATCCGAGCATTCAGGAGGCAAAGTCAGGTGGATCTCTGAGTTCAAGGCCAGCCTGGTTTACAGAGCAAGTTCCAGAACAGCCAAGCTTGCACAGAAAAACTCTGTCTTACAACAAACAAAAATTATGCAAAAATGTAGAAAATTTTTTAAGAATTAATGCTGCAGGTTTCATCTGAGATGTCCCCTGAGAGCTCAGGCTCTGGATGTTGGCACTATGCTGCGGGCTGTGGAGCCCATGTCTTTTTAGCTTCTTCTTTCTGTTGCTATGATCAAACATTCCCTGACAAAAGCAACACAAAGGAGAAAGGATTTCTATGGGCTTACACTTACACAGTGCAGTCCACCACAAGGGTGGTAAATAAGACGCACGGAAACCACTGAGCTAGACTGCTCCATAGGTGAAAAGTCTGCTGCAGAAACAAACTGCTAGGTTGTCTCAGAGAATAGAGGAGAACAGCTGGTAGGAAAAGCCTTGTTAATATTATTGGGAAAGGTAGAGTCAGGGGGTGGAGAGCTGGCCAGAACAGCCGCGGAGTTAGCACGGGGACTTTGAACTGCTGTAGACTCTTCAGGTTAATCAGGAACTACATGAATTTTTCCAGAGATAGACTGTTGGGGTCATATCAGGGATGACATGGTGGCTTCCCAGAAAAATGGGAACCCATCTCAAGACATTCCTGAGGAATGCTGTGTATAGGTTTCTGTTTATCCAACAGCAACCTTTTGTTTAACTGGTTGGAGTCTTGCCTGGGTTGGGCCCAGGCCTTTATTTTAGGACATTGTCAGTAGCACTGCCTTTTGGGGAGGGGCATTCTGTGACCCAGCAGTGGGGAAGTCATAGTGGCAGGAGCCTGAGAATGCAGGTCACATCAAATCCAGAATCAGGGAGAAACAGCAATGAGTGTATTTGTGATTAGGCTCAGCTTGCTTTCTCCGCCCCACACAGTGCAGAATCCCCTGACCAGGGAATGCTTCTGCCCATAATTAAGATGGGTCTCCCCACATCCATTAATCAATCAAAACAATTCTACCCATGCCCGCTCAGAGGCTGATGGCCCAGGTGTTTCTAGATTTTAACAAATCTACAGTCAGCACTAACCATCATGGCTTGTCTGGTGGAAATGGCTACCAGGGAGGCTTTGAAGGTGATATTGAGCCCCAGGTCCTGGCCTAACATCTCTGCTTCTTGTCCACTACATTTAAGGAGACATGCTTCTGCTACCTCAAACTCCATCGTGCCTTCTCTTCCACGATGGAAAGTGTTAGCCAAAATAATCCCTTCTTCTTCAAAGTTGTCATAGCCACACACACACACACACACAAAAAAAAAAAAACAAAAACAAAACAAATAAACAAAAAAAAAAAACAACACCTCACTTCTGTTTCAGAGTCAAAGCCCTCCTGTGTATATGACCACATCTTTTCTTCTCCCCAGAGTAAGTGCTAATAATAAGTGGCCCTCTACGCCCCCTTGTGCATTGGCCTACATGCCTGCACGTGGCTAAAGTGTAGGGGTAGATTTATGTAGGTAGGTAGGATTATGTTCTATAATTCTCTCACTTGCCTTTGGTATTTATCAATGTACCTTTCCAGGCATCCCCATAATGTGTGTCGGAATATCGAGTTTCCCTTTATCCTCTTTCATTATTGCAATCGTGTGACGGCTAGATAGGCTGTTACCAGCCTCACACCATGAGGAGCCATGCTGAAATGAATGGTCCTGGTGTTTGTGTCTAACTCGAGTGCTCAAGCATTTCCATTTATATCTTGGAGGGTTGCTAAGACAGTTTTCTAGCCGAGGCCTGCAAAGGGGAGGAGAGTTTCAATATTCCATGGAATGTTAGAAAGAGAAGACTTGAGAAGTTAAGGGTCCTAAAGGCTTGGCTAGCCTGCTCTAGGATCCCACGCCCACTGGATCTGTAAACTTGGACACCCCCAAGCCAGTTGGAAAAGCAGAGGTCTTTGCAACTCTAGGATGAGTAGGTAGGCACTAAAGTTTAAAGGCAAAGGAGACCATAATGACCATGAGCCAATAGTAGGGTTGCCAGCAGGTGTCCAATCGAGGGCAATAGAAGACCCACTAAGCTTAAGAGCCTAAATGCGTCAGCCTCAGTCCTGGCTTCCCAATCTCCCTACCTGCACAATTTCATATTTTAAAAAAAAATGGACTTTGTGGCTTCTACCATATAGGTTTATCATGACAACTGAGTAGACAAAATACATAATATCCATGATCATATTTGGCATTTCTTGGTCTCTTGTTATGTGTCAGGAACTCTGTTAAGTGTTTTTCCTGAATCATATGTCTTGAAGCTCTGAAAACCCTGTGAAGGAGGCCCCGTTTTTGTTCTCATTTTACAATTACGGAACTGAGACACAGAAATGAAGGCCTTGCCCTAAGCCACCCACCCAGTAAATGATGAACACAGGATTTTAATCTAGCTAGGCACCTTGGCTCTAGAACTGAAACTCCTGGCCATAAGAAATATTTGCAAGCACCATGAGCATGAACTTCCCAGACAGATCAAAGCAGGACACTAAAGTTAAGTGGTAAAGGGAAGGCACCAAGCCAATCAAGCTAGAATGTGCTGGACTCCGGGAACTGCAGAATTTCCATGCTGAGTCTCCAAGGTTGTGCTGTCGGGTTCCCCTGCCACAGGCCTTTCAGTACGGCTGTGCCGCACCATAGTTAGCCAGCCCCACAGAAAGCAGTGCTTGGCGCCTGCAGAGCCCTAATGGAGGCACACAAACAGTAATTCGCACCGTCCATCACCCTTGCTTCCAGAAGGAGACAGGCTCTAGTTGGAGATGTAAACAAGCTGTTTCTCTGAAGAAACTAGTGCTGGTGGCACAGTCGACCTTGTGGGAGTCTGGGTGGGAAATGCCGAGGTAAGGATCAGGCAGGTTTTCTGACCACAGAAGAAAGGGGGAGAGGAAAGGCAGGGAGGAGAAAACAAAACTAAAAAGACACATAATGGAAGACGCTGAGTTTGTTGGCAGACGGAGGAAGGCAATGTGTCAGGCAAGGATTTCCTCAAATGGAGCTCTCTGAATCTGTTTGGAGAATCTAATGCTGATAGGTTAGATAGATAGATAGATAGATAGATAGATAGATAGATAGATAGATAG
>NW_026586589.1:2729317-2732147 GCF_907164565.1 Psammomys obesus
TAGATAGATAGATAGATAGATAGATAGATAGATAGATAGATAGATAGACAGATAGACAGACAGACAGATAGATTTGTGTATATGGATATTTACATATATTTACATATTTTCATTTTGATGATTCCCTAAAAATAGGAGCATATTTTGGATTACTTACTTACCTACTGGCCCAAGTAGAACTTATGAAAAGCTGTCAACTATGCTCCAAAGCTGCTGGCAGGACCAGGCCAGCTCCAAGACCTTGCTTAAAGTCATACCAGGCTTGCCTTTTTCATGTCACTAGTCCTGCTGCTTCTCTACTGCTCTCCCCTCAAAACTTCCTGAAGACAGCTCCTGAAAGCAAATCCTTACCTCAGGGCTTGCTTCTAGGAACCTAGCAATGAGATATAAGTAGAATGGCTACTTCCTGGTTTTGTGTGGAGAAAAAAAAAAAAAAACACTTATGCTTCTCCATGTCCTTGTCATTTCAAACTGACTGAAAGGAATGGAAACTAGAGAATCAACTCGAAAGATAGCAGAGGCTCTGTCGACCTAAATCCTTGAGTTAAGATGTAGAGGAAATGTATGTGTCAACCAGGAACACCTTGCTGGACTCTAAAGTAAGAGAGAAACAACCTTTCCATGGGCTGAACTGTTGGAATTCTGTATTTATTTGTTATGGCAGCTACTGTCACCTAAAATAAAATAGGAGCTGGAAAGCCCTCAGTAAGGTCTACGATGGGTGAGACACAATTGAGGAAATCAAAGGTACACCCCTGGTTTGGCGTCAGAGAACCCCAGCAGTTTGGGGTTGTAAGGTACCTGCTGTAGAAAGGCAAGATTGAAGGCTTCCTCCACCAGGATGAGAACTCCCAGACGATAACACTGCAGGAACTCCTAAATGTCTGGGATTCTTTCAAGGAGGGCCCTTTACAAAGCAATCCATCTAATGCCCCTATAACAAGGACTAATGTCATTAATATAGAGGCCATTTATGATTACAGTCTGTCCCTCTAGACTCTAAGAGAAATGACACTTACTCTATGGAAAGACCCCTGACACAACCTTTGTTGTGGAGAAGATGGAAAAGGGGAAACTGAAAGAAAAACATTAATAGAGAACACTACATGCATGGGAAAGAATAGTTGCAAAAAGAACCAAGACCAGAGGGTTGGAAAGTCAGGAAGATAAACTGAAGATCTATGTGCCTGGACACTAGTGAGAGTTCAAAGAGGTCGGTGAACACAGAAAAAGAGCCCGTGTAGAGGCATGTCCTAGGAGACAAAGTGCTAACAAGGGTAACACAAGAAAACCTGGAGTTCAAAGGCAGCCTGGGTTACAACTTGGTGCCTGCCACAAAGGCTAATGTCTATAACCCCTGAACTAACAAGCCTGGGGTGCAGGGGAGGAAATGCTATGAATTTTGAGTCAAATTGACTTGCAGAGTGAGATCCTGTCTCAGGAAAAACAAGTATTTTCTGGTTGGATTTGAAGCCTTTTCTGAAGAGAGTACTTGTGCCTGGTGCTATAAACTGGCCACAAGCCTGTGACTACGGAGGTCACAGGCCCTGCAGAGGGGAGCATGGAGCTACTGTCTCACTGAACAGATGTGTTGTCAAGCTGCCTTCTGAGTACCTGTGCTTGAAACTGTGGATTAGTGGCCTAAATCTTCATGGCAGTGACTTTCTGCAGCGGGCAGCAATGCAGCCTCACAGCTGGCCAAAGTGCGGCGGTAGCACAACTTTGGGCACTCATTCCTAATGAGACATTTTTGGAGAGCCCTACAAGGTGCATGCATGTTTGACATACTAACTGAGACTTTGTTCTCTTTTTAACTTAATTGTAAGGTTTTTTGAGAGTAGACACTGTGTTTTTAAATATATACTGTATCTGTGTGTATATAGTGTGTGTGCGTGCACCACACACATGCAGAAGTCCATAGAAGTCAGAAGAAAGCCACACATGCCTTGTAGCTGGAGTTACAGGTATTTGTGAACCACCATATGGGTGCTGGAAACTGAACCCAGATCATCTGCAAGAGCAATAAGTGCTCTTAGCTTCTGAGCCATCTCTCCATCCCCAAGTGTTGTCTCTTTTATCCTTACCTATCTGTCTTGTGCCCAATAAATGTAAATATTCCTGTCTTGTCCATCACTCTCTCTGTCTTCAGTCACTAGAGTCTAGCGCCTTTAAGAGTATCTGATTCATGGTAGATGCCTGGTAAATGTTTGCTGAGGGAATGAATGAATCAGTCTATCTATCAAATTTGAGTTGATAATACTCATAGTCTCTGGGTAAGGCAGGTCATAGCATGCTTCATTACTCTTCTCGTTTTCCTACTCACATTCATCTTTGCAATGAAATTGCCCTGTGCTTACAGGTGGGACCAATTTTAAACAATGACACACTGAGGTGAGAAAGACAAAGAATGAGCAAGGAAGCCAGAGCTGAAGCACGCTTATTCTATTTCCTGAGCCGCTACGAAGCTCCAGTGATAGATATCTTATATTTCTGTGCCAAGTGCAAATCTAGCATTTTGATTCAGAAAACATACTTTCATGGAAGAGCCAGTGAGTCGGAATCATAGATTCCCATTCCTCTAGTCACCAGCACAATGGCTTTTTAGTCAACTTATATGACATCACTAAATCTCAGTTTCCTCATTAGTAAAATTAGCACAACTACATCTCTGCCTTATAGGACAGGTGTGAAGCCTTAGTAGAGACAATCTTTATAAAAAGAACCCAATACGAACCATGGCTCAAAGAACACTCTTTCCTTCTCAGCACATGCATGACAGAGACAGAAAGAAACCATGTTCTGAGATTGTTTGTTTGTTTGTCTGTTTGTT